>NW_015176000.1:670711-681451 GCF_001447785.1 Gekko japonicus
AAACCACTTGACCAGCTCAGTAATCAGCATGCACGTTTTTAACAATCACTTTTTCCAGATGCTGCATTGTCAAAAGATGCAAAAGGCCATTAGCAACAGTGTTGTTGTTTTTAATCTGTGTGCTAGGGTCTCTGACAGTGCAACATAAAGAGCTGCTATCTTCATTAATTCTACCAACAGTTTCAAAAAACCTCATGTTTCATACAGCAGTGTGAAGGGACCAGCATCAGGCCTCTGGCGTTCTTAGTCCTGCTTCAAGAGGTCAACGTGAGAGGCCAAGACAAACTTCATCACTCATCTGCCAAGTAAACCCTAGTGACCCATCAGTGAAACCATATCTCTTCCAAGCAGCATCAGAGAGGCTCAGAGAGGAACCACAGAAAGAAAAATGAAAGCATCTGGGAAGAGAAAGATGATTTACAGAAGGTAATATGCAAACGCAGGTGACCTAAACAAGGGCTTGAAGTCGCTTGCGCACAAATTCAAGAAGTTCTTCCAAGTTATGATGGGTATAAGCCATTGAAAAGACCCTGCAGGTCTGAAAGTGTTGCCTATTGTCTGACAGCTTCAGTCCTTTAGAGCCAAGCTACAGAACAAAAAGCCTATTTTTGGTAAATCGAAACCAGAACACTGGAGATTTTATGAGGGCTTTGACAAACTGTGGAATGGCGGGGTTCAAACATTGGGGGAAGCTCTTGGATTCTCGCCAGAGGCCCAAATCGCAAAAGCTGCCTCTCTCAAATGGTCCTGCATACAAAAAGGTATTTGGTAATTTAATTTAGGTCCTAGAAAAACCATAAATATATAATCTTTGAAAGGTACACAGCATTTGAATCTGAAGTGCATCCAATCCCCTTCAACTGCTGGAAGGCACTCAAAAAAAAAGACTCAAATTAAAAAGGGCAAAACTTCAGAAATATGTTAAGTGGGGATTGAGGGCGAATCACTTTGGCTTTGATATGACGGCTTTTCTAGCTTACGGCATGATCTGGCTTCTAAAAGCACACACACAATCTACACGTACATCTAGAGTCTTTGCCATGTGGTATTTCCACAGTGTACCTTACATGGGAAGGCTGACTCACTGACATACCGCTGAACCATGCTTTTCTTTAAGCGTCATTACATGTAATGTCTGAATCCCAAAACAGTTTTAACAATTGCCCCAAATCCACAATTTTAAATCACAGAATCATAGAACCATAGAGTTGGAAGGGACTCCCAGGATCATCTAGTCCAACCCCCTGCACAATGCAGGAAATTCACAAATACCTCCCCCTCCACACCTGCAGTGGCCACTGTTCTATGCCCAGAAGATGACAAAAAACCTCCATGTTTTGAAGTGGGTCAGGGAGTGGCACGACTGCACCGTATGACCTTAAGAACATAAGGGGTTGAATCCAGACTAAATTGGCAGTTTCTACCAATTCACCCATCCCGTTGCAGATTCCCCTTCATAGCTGCCTTGAGCAGGACCACAAAGAGGTGGCATAGAAATATTCTAAATAAATAAATAATTTTTTTAAAAAAACCTATTTGTAATGTATATTGGTCCTACAGTTTATCCTCATCTGCTATGACTGGATTTATTGCTTTGTTTGGCTTGCCTATTAACGAGAGCTAGACAGAGCATGCACATCACTCCCATTCCGCAGAAGCTCCATTGGCTGCCCATCTGTGACCGGGCTCAGTTTAAGGTATTGGCTATCACATACAAAGCCCTTCGTGGCTTTGGCCCCTCTTATTTGCAGGACTGCCTCCCTCCCTATGTTCTGGCGCAACAACTTTGCTCACGTTAGCAGGAGCTTCTGCAGGTGCCAACCTGCAAATAGGCAAAATCGACAAATGCCTGTACGCGTGGCTTTCTCTGTTGTGGCTCCCGCCTTGTGGAATGGCATGTCCGAGGGGGTCAGGAAAGCTCCCACTCTCCTGGCTTCCCACAAACTATGCAAAACAAAACTATTCAAGAGGGCTTTTCTAGACAGGCAATAGCCTGGGTTGCACAGCTTGCACTGCACAAAATGGTTTTACAACCTTGCTTGGATAGATCATAAAGGATTGTAGTCTATCTTGCTGTGTTTAACTTATTATAAGCAGGAACCTGGAGGGAAAGTGGCATGGTATAGCCCGATTTTGTCAGATCTCAGAAACAAAGCAGGGCCCATACTTGGAAAGGAGACCACCAACGAAGGCTCTGCAAAGGAAGGCGATGGCAAACCACCTCTGCTGCTCTTGAAAGCTCCTTACTGGGGTCGCCATAAGTCAGATGCGATTTGATGGCCCTTTAAACACAGATACAAGTAGGATCCTATTTATGCAATTTCTGTACCGCTTAATGTGTCATGTGAATACTCATGCTCTGCTTCTGTTCTTACTGGTGTTTCCAGAACTCTAAAATCCTAATGCATTGCTTATCGAATGTCTCCCTTTTTTGCGTGTGATTGTACTGGTTCACTACATGTAATCTACCTGCCTTGAGCCCCTGTGAGAAAGACAGACTGTAAATAATGTAAATAAATAAATGAATGACAGGTACCCCAGGAGAAACTGAGACCTCTCTCTCTTCATCCACTATGGATTAGACCCGCCATAGGTGCGAATGCCGGGCGGATTTAAAGGGCGCGATCAGACAACAACATCTGGGAAGCGCCCCACAGCTGTCGGCAACCCGTTCTGCTCCACCGCAGAAGCGGAGTTAAAAGACACCAGGGAAAATCAGGGAGAAAATGGGTTGCGACGGGCCACGGACGGACTTTCCCCTGTCTGATCGCTCCAGCGCGCTCTCGTGGTGTCAGGATGGTCTGATCAGGCCATCCCAACTCCGTGCCGTTGTTTTTTCCCCCCTTCTCAGTATGCGCATCATCACACACTCCATGGGGAGCCCTCAGTGTAGAGGTGCGGTTCATTGATTCCTCATTTAAGTACATGGGAAACAAAAGGCAAAAAAAAACCCGACTCACCCTGCGGTTGCACCTGATCATGCAGTGGTGGGCTGTGCCCGCAGCTTCTAAGGACTGTGTGATCGCGCAACTGTGGGTCAAATTCGTCCGGAGGAAATAGCCTTGTTCCCCCCCCCTTTTTTTCTGGCGTGTGTGACCGCAACTTGAGTGTAACAACCATGTCTGTTTCAGTCCCTTTGACAGGGTAACTAGCCTGAATGATTGACAGCAGGATACAAATCCTGCCACAAATCCCCCTTCCCACTCCCCCACCCCAGTTTGTAACTTTGGTTATAAAGGCATCCGCAAAATGACTACACTCCATGCACATTGTGAAGTAGGGTCTGGCTGCAAGAAGGCTTATGCTGAAATACACTTCAGTCTTTAAGGCTGCAGTCATAAAGAACACTTTCCTAGAAGTAAGCCCCATAGAATAAAATAGGGTGTACTTCAACATAGACCTGCTAATGATTGCTCCCTGAGGTACCACAAGATTCTTGTATAGACTGGGCAATGCCCCTATTTCAGTTTTAAAATTCAGCATAATTATCAAGGCAATGCATTTCCTTGCTCCCTTTATTTTTCCTGCACAGCTTGCATGCGCACTTCTGGAATCAATCTGTTCAGCAGTTTGCCAGCTGGTATTTTGACAGCTGTCACCTTGGCCAATAAAGCAAAGACTGAAGCTTGGGCTCTCACTGAAGGAGGTCTGCGATGGCGAAATCCAGCCTCCATCCACAGCGTGTGAGAGATCCCATATGGTACAATCACAAACGTTAAGAGCAAAAGTTTTACAGTGAAAGATGCTCCCAGTTTAAAGCTTTGCTCTGTGCCTCCCTGCCAGCTTTCAGTCCTAAAGCCTTCTGGATGCAGTCGTGCTGACTTTATAAAGTGCTTTTAAAGGACAGCGCTTCAAAATGACTTGACATCTCTGAAAGGATGGCAGAAACAGTACTTCAGCAGACAAAGGAGAAGAGGGAAACCAAAAGCAAACAGTCTACCTGGACAGATTCCTTATGGCAACTTTGTTTTTCTGATATCAGTATTGGCCAGTTTACAACAGGTCTCGTTCAGAATAGGTAACAAACTCCAGAGATTGACCTTTATTCAACAAAGACACCAGCTAGGACATTATACCATCCTCTGGCATCATTATCCCCAGCTCCAAAATCCTTGGTCCCTGATATAGATACGGCCAAGCCAACTCATTCATGAGTTGCTCTCCTCTTGGACCCTTTCGGCACTCCCCTTTTAATCCATGGTCACTGCAGTGTCCTCCAAGCAATTCAGCACCGAAATCAAATTCAACCTTCTTCTTGTCAGCAAGCTGCCATGGTGTTCTGTGTTGCTGGTACTTCGGTACAGTTGTTCCCCCCCATCCCCCTCCTTCCCTGCCTGTGAGCTGTTATTGTACTCTGCTGTAATGCATAAGCCAAACAACTGGAGGTCGTCTTGTGGGAGTTCGCTTCATTGCTGGCTTGTTGCTTTTAGAGCCTGAGAACTGCACCTGTATATGTCTGGAGATAACTGAGTTCCCAGGGAAAGGGCGCGCAACCGTTTCCTCTCGCCCGCCAGCGGGAATGTGACCCATTGGTTCTGTATCTGTTTCAAATCCCTTTATTATGCTTGCCCTTATGGTTTGTAGTCAGTTCTAACAAAGAACGTGTTTGAGTGTCTTTCCAATGCTTTGAAATAAATTTTGCTTTTCTCGAAAACGTGGATTTATTCTCGATGCTTGGGGATCCAACAACCTCCTACCTGACTCTATTAAGTGGAGATGCCAGGGATTAGACCTGGGACCTCCTTCATGCCAAGCAGATGTTCTACCACTGAGCCATGGCCCCTCCCTGAGGTCACTATGAAACACAAGCTGAGGGCACTGAGGCCACTCAATTATTTATTCATTATTAGAAGAATTTTTATTTTTAGATGAAAATAAGATACATGGCAACTTACAATAACCATTACAAAGCAAATAATACAAATTTTATTTATTTACTTCATTTCTACCCTGCCTTTCTACCAATTGGGGAAACAAAGCAGTTCACTCTTGCTCACCTCTGTTTTATCCTCACAACAGCCCTGTAAGGTAGACTGGGATGAGAGTGTGTGACTGGCCCAAGGTCACCCAGCAAGCTTCTGTGGTAGTAGTGTTGCCAGGGCCAGCCAGGAAACCAGCAGGAGACTGGCACAGGGGAGACATGAGGACAGCTATCAGCAACAATGCAACATCATTTCCAGGAAAAACCCAGAAGTGATGTCATACCATTGCTGACGGCTTCCCCCCAGTTGACACTCTAACCATTATATGATACTGTCTACGATAACAGGATAGCAAAATAGTAATTAAAGCAGCAATAGCACAGTATAAATACCCAAAGCGTTGTCAAGGTTTAGAATACTTAAAACTTTTATTCCTTTGGTTTGATGATAATGAAGGTGCTAGGTGAACTTGAGAGGGGAGGGAGTTCCCCAGCCTCCTAATCATGGAATAACATGGGGAAAGCCTTCAACAGATACTGTTGTTAATGGTATCAATAGCTCTAAGACAATGAAAAGCTCCTTGCCCCTTGTGGCAGATCATGTCAGCACCACAAAAGTGATTTCAGTCCCATAAACCAGACTGATATTCCCCTACTGGAAAATTGGTCCAAAGTAAACATTTTTTTTTAAAAAAGACCAGTGTTATGCCAGTGATGAATCCATTAACCTTCAGAAAGTACATATACTATTTGAAAAGAGAAAATCTGTCCAAACAAAAAGATAACTCACATTGTCAACCATTTTTTAAACAGGGCCCCTGTGCCTTTGACAGTAGTACGGCAACCAGAAATTCCACAAGAACAAAGCTCCTTTCCCAGTGTGACTGAAATTTCACCTGCTGAGTTTTTTGTTAGACAAAAGTTAATGGAGTAGGAAGGAAGTCTACTTATTCTGTAGGCCAACATGCCCCAGATCTAGGATTGCCAATGGAGGCAGATTGGCCATTATAGCCACTAGGGAAGTTGTTTTTTCTGCTTAGCCTGCCCCTCCTGGAGATTTGGAGGTGGTGCAGGGGAAGGACAGAGCGTGTGGATGGTGGAGGTGATGCTCCCCAATGTGGTGCCCATGGGCATCATGGTGCCCAACCAGCCTCTCAGAAAGTGGACAGGCCAGGCTTATCCTTTCTTTCCCCTTCAGCAGGGCTATTTTTGGACAGGAATGCACAGGAACGGAGTTCCGGCTGGCTTCAGAGTTGGCCACACCCACTACACCCAAGCCAAGGGAAGGCAGTTTAAACTGCCTCCCCTCCCCTCCAAGGGCCGGCTTGCCCGGGCTCCTCACAGCCGTGGGGTACCCGGGCAAGCCAAGGGAAGGCATAGGGTGTGGTCTAATATGCTAATTAGTTTCTGCTTTGGGTGTGGCCTATTATGCTAATGAGTTCCTGCTGGGCTTTTTCTACAAAAAAGCCCTGCCCTTCAGGATTTCCTTTTTATTTCCACTTCTCTTTCTCCCTTCCTCTCCACTCAGGTGTTTCTTTGTTTCTTTTGATTCCCTTTTTGTGATTCTTTTACTAAATGATGAGGGGGTAGTGTGTATTCAGTTCTATCTCTCGCAGCAACCATTTTGGGGTGGCACTTACTACCACCCCCTCAGAAAATGCCTGCAGGCTCAAAAAGGTTGGGGAGGGGACCGACCATGAAGTCTGCCCTCCAAAGCTGCCACTTTCTCCAGGGGAACTGATCTTTATAGTCTGGAGATCACTTCTAGTTCCGGGAGAACTCCAGGCCCACCAGAGGCTGGGAATGCTACTTTATCAGTCCCGGCTTTCCCAGGCATAGTAGTGGTACAATAGGAACCATAGTGAAGAAAAGTGCATTATAGTCCCATTGGCTAGTGAGCTACTTTTAAACAATTCTAAAACAGCTTGTCCCTACATCCTGCCCTGACTTGGATGGCCCAGGCTAGCCTGGTCTTGTCAGATCTTGGAAGCTAAGCAGGGTTAATACTTGGATAGGACAGCCCCAAAGAAGTCTAGGGTTGCTACCCAGATTCAGGCAAAGACAAACCACCTCTGTTTTGTCCGTTGCCTTGAAAACCCTACAGGGACACCATGAGTCAACTGTGACTTGATTGCACTCTCCACCACCACCCCACAGCCTGCAGGAGGTGGACTCCAGCCTGTTTTCCCCTTTCCTCAGAAGTTAGTAATGTGCCAACACAAGTCTGACTACACCTGACCACAGTTCTTTCAGTACAGTTGTGGCCTGTAAACCTGACCACAGTTCTTTCAGTACAGTACACAACCTGTAAACCTTTTAGATTTCTGTTCAGGCTGTCCCAAAATGGGGGGATACCTTTCATGGCCATTTCTTCCTGGAAAAAGAACCTTTCTTTCAGCATTCATTCATAGAGGTGAGGTGGTACTGTCAGAGTGAGAAGATATGAGGTGTCAGATTCTGTTCATCTAAGTGACAGCAAACAGTCCTCATGCTAGCAGTTCTGGCTGGAGTGAACCGGTTCTGACTGGCTTTGTGATAGCAATATCAGAATGATTCAGCAGTGAGTGCTGATTGGTTAATGTACATATATAAGCATTCACTGTACAGTCCACTTTACCCTCTTTGATGTATTGGTGTATGGCGGAGCATTTTGTCAGTTGGACTTGTGTATACCTGCACTGCTTAACCGGACTTTTTGTAAATAAAAACTTGTAAATATTCCTTCCCACCTAACTGTGTGGACATTTGACTCTTTTGGGACTTGGCTCTGCACTATAATGTGCAACTCTGCTCTGGTGGTAACTCACCAGCCACTAATACCACTCCCTAACAGGTACAAAATGGAACAAAAAAATTTCCATTGTGTGGAGACAAGTGTAACAGACAGGCTTGCCAGCTTCCAAGTGGGGCTTGGAGGTCTCCCGGAATTAAGCTGACCTCCAGACTACAGAGATCAGTTCCTCAGGAGGAAATGGTCACAAACTCGATGGCATGACATCTCCACTGAGTTCCCTCCCTTTCCCAGGAATCTCCAGGGTATGTGTTCCCGTTACCAGGTTCAGGGCCAACGCTCCCTGACTGAATGGCAGCAAGGAATTAAACTACCACACTGCAAAAAGACAAAAAGTGTCATCCTGGTTGACTTAGCGATGGGGCTGTTGTGTTCCCTGTGGATGCATGAAACTTTGACCCCACCCCACCCCACCCCCATCCATGAATTAAATCAGGGACTCCCAATCCCAAAGAGCCTGTGGATACATTTGCATATATCTGTACAGGTACAGATACCCTTACATTTGAGGAAGGATTACTTTTTTCCCAGCCCTTGCCCCCATACATACTTTTATATAAGGTGTCCATTTAATGAACTATTCCTGGGTGGTGGTTTCAGTTTTTCCAGACAGCCAAGAAAAATTACCATTTTAACTGAAATTACCAAACTCAGCAATATTTTATCCAAGTTCAATAAATTGTGGAGGAAGGCACTAATGTGGTCTAATGGTTAGAGAGTCGGACAAGGATGTGGGAGAGCCAGGTTCAAATCCCCACACTGTCAAGGAACCTTGCTGAGTGAACTTGGGCCAGTCATACACCATCAGCCTAACCTACCTCACAGGATTGTTGTGAGGATTTTTCTCTCCCCATTGGGGAGAGGTATAAAGGAAAATTGTCACTTGAAATGAACAGCTGGAATCATGTAGTAAAAGAGAAAGAAGCCCTAATAAAATTGGGGGGGGGTGTGGAGCACTGAAATATTTGCAGACTGGGACTACAAACAAGCAGAATCCTGTGACTTGTCTGGAAGGTCCTAACCTTTCATACTAATCACAGGATTCTGCTTGTTTGCAGTCCCAGTCTGCTAATTCAGAGAACATTTCATCCCAGCTGAAAACATTACTTACTCAAAAAGTATCTGCAGCCCGAATTTCTCTAAGATTTTGCCATGTAGCAGCAGTCTTTGAAAAAAAAATCACTGATATGACACTTGTTCCCCATTAGCCTCTTTTGAATATCTCCACATCATCTGGAGGGCCTTTTAAGGCTTTTTGCCCTGTTCATTTTTGCTAGCAGTTGTCAAGAGATCCAAGCGGATAACAGGAAGAAAAAAACGCTAAGATCGGAAAGGAGCTGGGAGAGTGAAGGGCAAGTGTAATGGCCCCCACACAGAGGACACAATGAGGGAGTAGTCATGGCTCTAATCTCCCCCTGCTCATGGCCTCTGCCACTTTAACCTACAGTTTGTGACCCACTCATGCAAACAACATTTTTGGCATGAGAATGTCTACCTGGGAAGATGTTGGTGTGCCAGAAATCAAAAGTGATGTGTGTGTGTGTGTCCAAACATATAAGGAAGAAGTGGAGTCCCCAGTGACTCTTCTGGTGCTTCAGTGGCCCAACTTAGTGGAGAAAAGACCCGGGATACAAAACAAAAGGGTCTCATTTGCCGCTCTTCATCACCTGGAAGGTGATGTCTATCCCTGCACAGAACAAAACATTGAACTTACCTGAAAGTTTCTTCTCTTCAGTGGGGCGAAGGCATCCAAACTGGGGAAGGCATCCAAACTGGTTAGGTCATGCCTCCTTTCAATCCAGGCAGGGCTATGCAAATTTGTGTAGGCCTTCCTAAGACAGAGTGAGGGTGTTCCTCCGGATAGAAATAGACTAGCTCAATATAATTTTTACTCCATATTAATAACATTAAAAACCTTTAATGGATAATTTTGTACAGTAAGGAAAGACGCAACTTATTCAAACATGTCAACATTTAAACAAACATGTAAACATCCTCTAACAAATAGTGCTGTGCAAATTTGATCCCTTCACCCCACTGAAGAGAAAAAAAACTTCAGGTGAGCCCAGTGTTTCATTTACCCAAAGAGTGATTAACACATGGAATTCATTGCCACAGAAGGTGGCAGCGGCTACAAGCATGGACAGTTTCAAGAGGGAATTGGATAAACATATGGAGCAGAAGTCCATCAGTGGCTATTAGCCACAAGGTATAGATAGGAACTCTCAGTCTGGGGAAAGTGATGCTCTGTATTCTTGGTGCTTGGGGTAGGGCAACAGTGGGAGGGCTCCTAGTATCCTGGCCCCACTGCTGGACCTCCTGATGGCACCTGGTATTTTTTGGCCACTGTGTGACATAGTGTTGGGCTAGATGGGCCATTGGCCTGATCCAGCGTTGGCTTCTCTTATGTTCTTATTCTTCTTCGTGGGAGAAGGCATCTGTAATGTACTGTCGCCATTACCACGTGTAGTGCATTCAGCCTGACATGCCCGGACTTGCCCGGGCTGGCCAGGCAATATTCCTCAGTAGCTTCAGTCGAAAGACAAAGGATCCGTAGGATCCTAGCTGGCCCAATCAAAGGGCCAGCTTACCAGCCGGGAGACCAATGGTCGCCCGGTTACTGTAAATAGCCTATCGGGAGTAGGGGGTGTGTTTAGGTGTGCTTGGTGGCGGGTTTTCTGAACGCATATAAACCGGCCTGCGAGCTGGTTTCTTTGTCTTGTTCCTGATCTAATAAAGTACTCTTGCTGAATCACTCTTGCTGAATCACTCCATGTTCTGAGTACTTTTCACTGGCGACGAGGATGGGATCTACGACCCCATGAACAAGACCCGGACGCCAACACGAGTACCGCACCGAGCCTGACGCCGAGACCTCTCCGGGAACTGCGCAACTTCGCATCCCAGCTCTCCGGCAACTGCTCATCGCTCCGCTCCCGGCTCCGCTTCGCACACTGCTGACCCCTCGAGCAGCAGCATCGCTCTCCACGCCTAGCACGCTTCGGGCTAAGCTCGCTCGACCATCGCG
>NW_015176000.1:682212-717754 GCF_001447785.1 Gekko japonicus
TTCCTCCTGTGCCAGCTGCGGGGACGCGCATGAACGCCGGAGCTGCCGTTTCCGCGATGCGGTCTGCAGGTCCTGCAACAAGCAGGGCCACATCGCCAAGGTCTGCCGCAGCCGCCGCCAGCCACCTAGGAGACCCAGCCACCAGTTGGAACCCATCCACACTGTGGACCTCCATTCGATCGACACAAATGCCGTCGGCCACCAGCCCCAGCCCCAGGTAGGTGACTTGCCCCGTCAGAGCCGAAACAAAGTCCATGTTACGGTCCGGATAGAGGGGTCCCCCTGTAGCATGGAACTTGACACGGGCTCCGAGTTTACCATTATCTCGGAGGAGACGTTGCGGACAGTGTGTCCCAACGGGGGACCCCCCTCTGCGCAAACCACACATCAGGCTTCAGGATTTCAATAAGAATCCTGTGGTGGTGCGGGGCTGGGGCACGTTCCAGGTGGAGTTCCAGGACTTCAAGGGTTGTTTGGACATTCTGGTGGTGGGGGGCCGGCTTTCCAGTCTCCTGGGGATGTCGTGGTTTAAGCCGCTGGGCTTGACCATCGGGGGCATCCACCAGCTGCAGCAAGCCGATTTCGCGGATGTTTGCAACGAGTTTCCCCGGGTTTTCGATGGGTCCCTAGGCAAGTTCACGGGGGCCCCCATCTCCCTGGACCTGGACCCGGCGGTCCGGCCCATACGGATCAAGGCCAGGCTGCCACCCTTAACGGTGAGGCCGAAAATCGAGGCAGAACTCGACAAGCTGGTGGCATAAGGGGTGTTGGAACCGGTGGCATCGGCGCGCTGGGAAACCCCCATTGTCACACCGATCAAACCAAACGGGGACGTCCGGATCTGTGCGGACTATAAGTGCACAATTAACAAAGCACTGCAGGACCACGCGTACCCCGTACCGGTGGTCAGCCACGTGCTGGCGGCGCTCGCGGGGGCTCGCATATTCGGAAAGCTGGACTTGGCACAGGCCTATCAACAGCTGCCAGTGGACGCCGCCACGGCGGAAGCCCAGACGATCGCCACGCACAGGGGGGCTTTCAAGGTCCACCGGCTCCAGTTCGGCGTCTACTAGTTATGTAACCAAGGTTAGTACGGGTGGGATAAAACATCACATTATTGCTTCAACACTCATTGAAGGACCCTTCTCTCAGAAGCAGCTTCCATGGAATTATGCTGGTCGGTTCCATCATGTTTAACAAAGGTGGGGGAAAACGACCATGTTGCTGCCCTACATATCTCCTCCACAGGAGCTCTGTTCAAGAAAGCAGCTGGACCTGCCCTAATGGAATGAGCTGTAACCCCTATAGGAGCCGTAAGCCCCTGGACCTCATAAGCCTTGTGGAGACACCTTTTTATCCAGAAGGCTACAGTTGACTTAGAGACCTTTTTGCCAAAATTTAAAGTCCCATGTGACACAAAAAGAGAGTCAGAGAGCCTGAATGAGGCCATCCTTTTTTATGTAAATATACAAAGGGCCCTTCTGACAATCAACTTGTGCCATAATCTTTCCTTTGGATATGTAGGTCTAGGACAAAAGGAAGGCAGCACCAATTGTTGACTTAGATGGTAAGGCAAGTTTACCTTCAGAACGAACAACCTATCAGTCTTTAGCACAACCGTCTCTTTGTGGAAGGTACACAACACGTCCCTTACTGAAAGAGCCCCTATTTCTGAGACTCTCCTCACTGATGTAATTTCAACAAGGAAAGCCACCTTCCACGATAGATGTTTTAAGTCAATGGCATGCAATGGTCCAAAAGGGATTTTTGTTAGAGTCCATAAGACTTTTTACAGGTTCCAGGCTGGGAATCTATGTTGAACCTGAGGGGCTAACTGCACCGTTCCCTTAAGATATTGTTTAATGTATTTGTTAGTGACTATATTCCCCATCCCCGTTTATGCCTAGGCTGGTTTCTTTCTGAAGAGGAGGAGGGAGAATCAGCTGAAGAATCAGGGGCGTTGGAGGGAAAGGGACTTCACCAGCGAGTCCATCTGGATCTTCCCAAGTCCTTGCCTGTTGTTACTCTCCCCCCATCGGATCTCTCCCTGGTAGGTTCCCTCATTGTCTCAGTCTGCTGAGGGTTTAAGACGGAAATGGTAGATTGTGGGGAGGGGATCCAAGCCAGCCTCCAGGCCTGCACCATCCAGTTGGGGGCTGTACAAAAAGGCAGGGGGAAATGATGCAACCGCTATATTAGGTGCTCCCACTATTGTTGGTGCTACTGCAATGGTGGTTGAAGCTTGCATACAGGAGCAGCCATCAGGTGTAAAAACCCCGAACCTGGGGTTGTGACCCAGTAGAAAAGGATTGAAACGATTTGGGGCCACAGGAACAGCTGCAGACTCACCACCCGTGTGACCGTGATTGCTGGCAACAAAAGGTTTTCTGTTCAGCTCTGCAGCCTCATTCTTTCCATGATGCCACTCCTCCCCACACTTCTCTAGCTGTCCCAATACCTCCAGCTCAAATTGGCCTGCTGGGCGGGAAGTGGATGAGGTTGTTGTAGTCAGGGAAGGATCTGAGGCCTCAGAAACTTCCAAACCGTTGCCCTGCCTGCAATGAAGGAGTCGCGGTTACCCGCTGCCCTTCCCCTTTGCCCAAGGCCTGAGACAGGGGTGGCTTGTCCTTAATATGATCTTTCCCCCCACCACGTCCAGAGCCTTGGACCTTTTTAGAGGGAATGTTCTCCATCGGTGTTCAAATCTTCAGATGCCAGAAAAGGAAAGCTTTATTTCAGCTAAAGACAGTAAAAGGCTGACTTGGCGATGGCTACTAACTGGGCCTCCATTGTTAAGCAGGCATCCAAGAGCACTCCCAAGCTCCTAACCTCCAGCGCTGGCACCAACTGCACCCCATTGAAGGTCGGGAGTGGGATCCCTACCCCTGGACCACCCCAACTCAGGCACAGGACCTCTGTCTTCGTCGGATTCAATTTCAGTCGGCTCAGTCTAAGCCAACCAGCTACAGCTTGCAATGCCCAGTCCAGATCTTCCAGTGTAGAGTCAGACTGGCTGCCCAACAACAGATAGAGATGGGTGTCATCCGCATACTGATGACACCCAAGTCCATGCCTTTGGGCAATCTGGGCAAGGGGGCGCATATAACTGTTGAATAGCATCGGGGAGAGTACTGCTCCCTGGGGCACTCCACAAGTCAGTGGATGCCTCCAGGACAGCTCTTCCCCTAATGCCACCCTTTGTCCCTGACCCTGAAGGAAGGATGCAAGCCATTGTAAGGCAAGCCCCTGAACTCCATTTGCATCCGAAGGTCATCTGTGAGGGCAACCAGTGCTGTCTCTGTCTTGTGTCCCGGGCAGAAGCCGGACTGGAAGGGGTCTAAGATGGAAGCGTCATCCAAAATGCTCTGTAGCTGGACTGCCGCAGCTCTCTCGATTAACATGCTTCTCCATCCCCTTCCTTCGTCTCCCTGTCTAGTCCCACCACTGTACTTTCCCCTCCACAGGAGCACTGGTATCCCTTGCTCTGCCATCACCACTCCTAGTGGTCTTCGCAAGCCTCAGACCACTAACAGAGCTGGTAGATGGAACACCTAAGTATGCTACCCATATAGTCTACAATTCCCAACACTGCTGGTCCACAGTTACCCAACCTATCCTACTAAACATACTTTAATAACTGATTGTCGAAGAATTTCCAAATCCACTGGCCAGTGACCTAAATAAAGGCCAGGGAAATAATCGATTTTAAAAATTATTTTCTATATGTCCTAAAAATAATTTATTATATGACAATCAATCAACAAATTCCCCTACCCCTCCTAATTGATTGGTTGGTCTATTCTATAGCTGACTAATGAAATCAATTAAGTTAAATTAATATACATACTCAAATAATTCATATTCAAGTTGAAGTCAAAAGAAGCCTAATCTAAAGAGTGCTTTCCCTATCACAGATGGCCAGTTTGTCTGGTGTCGTGCGTGGGAATATGAGGGCACTGTATATACAGGAGAGAATTGCAGAGACCTGTATCTCCATGGAAGGCCATGTAAAGAGAGAGGGAGAGGACACAGAGTGATGTAGTTTCCCCAATGTACAGGCATGCTGAATCACTCCTTCCAACACTCCCTCTCAACTCTGTATGCCATCAAAGTTCACAATGTTCAGGTTGTCCCACAGTCCTCGCTATTTGTCTCGTGGTAGCGGTTCAGTAATTATTTCCGCTGTCATTTTCTTTGTGGGACAAAAGTGTAGCTTGACAACTCCTTGTTTTTGAAGGACCCTTACATACTGGTTCCTTATTCCAGTGTGCTTTGTCCACACCCTGTTCTTTTCTGAAAGAGAGAGCTACACAATTCTGGTTATCTTCTAGCATTTGAACTCCAGTAACATTATAAACCATTCAAATTCTCTGCACACTTTGGAAGTGGACACAAATTCTGCTTCAGTAGAAGAGTGGACAACAATTTCTTCTTTATTTCTTGCCCGATTTATAGCAGCACTTGCACAGAAAAATACATAACCACTAGTGGATCTTAGGTCTGATCTTTCTCCTGCCCAGTCTGCATCAGCATATCCCAACAGTGTGGGATTATTAGTTGCTGGCAGTTTCAGTTTAACGTATGCTCTTTTTGTGTTATACACCACTAGGTTGCAAGCTAGACTTATTTTTTTGGGCTGAGAGATCTCTGAAGGAGCTGTGACTGACCCAAGGTCTCCCAGCTGGCTTCATGTGGAGACCTGCAGAATCAAACCGGGTTCTCCAGATTAGAGTCGGTCACTCTTAACCCCTACACCACACTGGCTCTCTATCTCTGTGTCATGGGAATGGTCCTACACATGTATATGTATGTGTGTGACCGACCCACCCTCGGCCCATTCCGCCTAGGTGATACCCCGTACCAAAGGCAGAGTGAATGAGTGAAACCTTTCAGGGCTAGTTAAAGACCATTACAAGGTTGTTTTAAAGAAAAACAAAACGTAACTTTATTAAACCTATCAAGTGTCAGCACTCTCCAGGCAAGACGCCAGCTAGGCACTTCATTGGAATTTAAACAATACAAATCTTATTTCTTTCTTTTTATATATAATTTTTATTGCCTTTATTCTAAAAACTACACAGAAATCAAAGGAAGGGGTAACTAATATCTACAGGAGAAATACAGTAATATTTCACTTAGAACACCTTTGTTACAATGAATAGTAAGGCTTATAAATTTATCAGATGATAATACATCATGGTTTTAACTAGAATAAGAGTGGCCAAATAATCTAACAATTTTAATTAGGTTTAAGTCAAAGATATATGTCTTAAAAACAGTTCCTTCTTCAAGTGGTGTAGAAATATCGCTTCCATGATTTCCCATCTCATGTTCCTCTTCTGCTGTTCCATCTTCTTCTAGTATCGTCCAGACCATCCACAAAGTGTTGGTTGTTTCTACAGAAACAAAGTAAATTTTTGTATATTATCCTCTTTATGAAATGTCTTTTAGTAGGTCTCACAAGGATTTCACCAGGCAGAATAATCTTCTTAATATATTGTAGATACATTCTTTCGCTGTTAGTATAAAGAGCTTATCTTTATGTTGGTGTGGATTCCTCCCCCCTCTCGCTTCACATGAAGGTGATGTGAATGCTTAAACAATTTGATGTTTATCTTGGCCGCGGTCACACAGACCTCTTACCGCACTAGTTTTCCCGCAGTTCTTCTATCCGCGACATTTTATATCACTTGGAGGTGGTCAGACGTCCCTCTGTCTTCTGCTTCACTCGCGCGAAGTACTGATCACACAGCGCTCCATCCCCGCGGCGGCGCGGGGTTTAAACCCTCCCCCACAAAAACCTGTGCGTGCGCTTGGGCGTACATACAAACTAAGAAGACCAAAATAAAAGCTAGCACCTGTTTGCACATGCACATAACTTAAACCGGAAACACAAAAAAGGGGGGAGGGTAGCGTGATCACGGCGGATTGCTGTCCAGATACCAAAACCGCGGATACAAAGCGCGAGATATCGGAAAACACCTGTTCCAACGGGTGTCAGAAAGCGCGGATAAAAAGAGCGGAAACCACGGGACTCAGCATGCTTCCGTGCGGGAGGCGGGTTTGCCAATATGAACAGGAAACTTTAATGCGCGAGGGATCAGCAGTGAAGCCCACACTAAATGTCCGTGTGACCTGACCCCTTGTTTTAACTGCTCAGAACTCACAGTTCATCAGAAGTCTTCCATCAGGTAAGTGAAATCGCTTGACCATCTGCTCGCTTGTCCCGGAGCTCCTGGACTGACCAGTGGCCTTCAGGAGAGAAAAAGAGTCTCACTGAATCCCAAAAGTCAGTCCCAAAAGTCACTGCCCAAAAGGACTCCAATTTATACAGAATTGATCAAAGATTTTTTTTGCACGGGCTGTTACAAATGTTAATGACAAAGTGCTTTTGAAAATCATGGGACCATCTCACACAGAAGATGTCCTTACATTCCAGGATTTATATTTTATTTACAAAATAGCACTTCCAATTCTACATGATAACCATGAGGTCAGGATGTTCTTTTGTGTTCTCAGTGTGTGAGATAAGACAGACCTGATGTTATCTGCTGAAACCAAGCGGGGATGTGAAATTACTGTAGAGTTTTAAACTATGGGAAAAGAATGTGGGTCTTTTTTCTGTATACGTGACAAAAAATGCCCTTTGAAACAAACAAACATTGCGTTTTGGGAGCCTTGCCCTGTGTGTTGGAAGCTGCTTGCTAACTGAAAGGACAGAAACAGCTATATGATTTCTGTATTTAAAGGGTTCAGTTCTCTGGTCCAAACCTTTTACTATTAGAATTCTCTTACAACACTCTGTACTTATTGTTGTCTGATGGTGGTTCATCAGGTAGAAGTCTGATTCCACTGGTATGAGCATTAGATTAGCACCTTCCAGGCCTGGGCTTTGCATTAGTTCCAATTTCTTCTGCTTTTGACTAAGACAATAACTTCCATCTGGTTCCCATTCAATCTGAATTCCCAAATAAAAGTTAGCATTGTCGAGGTGTTTGAGTTCTACTTCCTTGTTTAGTTGGGGTATACTCTCAGCATAGACATTTTGATTTTCATGGCAAATAATCAGATCATCAACATTGGTTAGAATAAATGTCCATCTTCCATCTCTGTGTCTGCTATAAAGACAGGGATCAGCTTTGCCTTTTCTGAAACCCTGATTGAGTGGCATCTTGGTTAGCTTAACTGACCATGCTTTTGCATCTTGTTTAAATCCATAAAGCCCCTTTTGAAGTTTACAGGCTAGATGTTTATTCCTTTCATCTGTATACTCTGGTGGCTGTTTCATGTATAATTCTTCTTCTATTTTGCCATGTAAAAAGGCAGTCTTAATGTCTTTCTGTTTGCGTGTTTCTGGAAGCTGAGATGCTTAGGAGATTCCTAATTGTGGAATATTTTACAACTAGTGCAAAAGTTTGGTCATAAACTGATCCATAAATTTGAAAGAATCCTTTTACCACTAGCCTGGCTTTATATTTCTCAATGACACCATTTGCATCCTGTTTAGGCTTAAAGATCCACTTATACCAAATGGCATTCTTACCCTTAGGTAGTTCAATGAGTGTCTATGTCTTGTTCTTATGCAATGTGTCTATTTCTTCTTGTGTTGCTTTCCTCCACTTGCTTTCTTCTGGTTCAGGCATGTGCTGTAATTCAGTCCATGATGTTGGCTCACATGATAGAGCGTCCTTGCAAGGTAAGTTAGTTTCTCTGCTGGAACTCCCTTGTTGACTTGTGATGAAAGCCTGAAGTCCAGGGTCACATCTCCCGCCGCAGCAGTCTCTGGCTCCTTTGGCTCACCTGCTGGTTCAGGAACTTTTGTCTTCACCTCCTCTTCTGGTTGAGCATCTGGTAATGTCTGTGTAGTGATGTCTGTTGGCTCTGGGTGATACACTAGCAGCTGGTTGTTGTTGCTATCTCCCTTTGGATGGTCATCTGTTGCAGCAGTCTGGTTGTTCCTTGGTCGCTCATTGAACTAACTAAATTAAGTTCTACTTAATTTTGATAAAACTTTTTAAAAATTAAAAAATAGTAATAGTAAACCCTGTACCTATACTAAGTGCAAAGAATGAACTACTACTGGAAGATGATTATAAACAGTGTACCGCGGTAGGCTATGGTGTAAATTGGCAGATTCTACAATAGATAGAAGACTATTAGCTCTAATTATGAATTATCTATACACCGACACTTCTGCCCAAATTAGATACAATTGGCAGGGTCAGCTCACCGCTAGCTTCCAAACCAACAAGGGTGTGAAACAAGGCTGCTTGCTTGCTCCGTCTTTATTTAATCTATTTGTCAATGATATGATTCCATTTGTGAAATCGCAGGCTAGACATCCCCCTTTTTCTCGCAAACACACCAATTTCAATCCTTCTTTACGCAGACGATGCCATCCTTCTCTCTAAAACAGAACTAGGTCTAAAATCAGTAATTAATGCATTTATTACATATTGCAATAAAGAGGACCTTAAAGTTAATTACTCCAAGTCAAAGATCCTTAGGTTCTCTAGAACCTTTCATAATGGACCTAAGGTGATAAGCGCACTGGGCGGGACCTTGGAGAGAGTCCCCTCCTTCAACTACCTGTGTATCATTTTTATCTACAACTTATCATGGAAACCACATATTGAGGTGGCCCTCAAAGCTGCAAATATTACAATTAAGGCGATTAAAAAATTCTTTTATTCCAAGGGTGCTAAACATGTACCAGCTGCCATTAAGATCTTCAATGCGAAAGTTGCCCCGCAGATCCTTTACGGGTGCGCGGTGTGGATTGAAGGTGTATCTGACATCCTTGACTCACCCCTACACACTTTTCTGAGGGAAATTGCGGCAGTCCCGAGATGTGTAGCGGGAACCGCACTTAGGGTTGAATTTGCCCAACCATCAATGGAAAAGAGAGCCTGGCTTGCAGCTTTCAAACTGTTTGTGAAGAAGGGTGCCCAGGGTGGTAGCACAAATAAAGTGGGTTTCTCACATTTAATCCCCTGCGACACCTACAAGAGCAGTCGATCAAAGCTAATTACAAAGAAATAAACAACCTTGGGGATTGATATAACAGCTTCATTGTTAAACGAGTCGCTCAGAGAAATTAAATCAAAACTAAAGGAGCTTGACTTCAGCAGTACCTTCCAAAGAGCTCGACGTACTTGCTCTGGTCTATCCTTGGGTCTTGCCCCCCCTGAGGCGATTCCGTCATATTGCTACACTTTAAAGATCCCAAGACAACGCAGAGCGTTCACCTTGGCGAGACTTAACTCCTTCCCGTCTAAGGTGCTCTCTGGTCGTTTCTTGGGACTTCCGTTTTCGGAACGTGTTTGCGATTGTGGACAAGAGATGATAGAAACTATGGATCATATAATGCTTTTTTTGTCCTAAGTGGAATAAGGAAAGAGAGAGATACATCATTCCCGTTATGAGAAAAGAAAAGCTTCCCCTCCTTCCTTGGGTAGTTTCAGTGCTATTGTCTGATAACTTCCCAGACAATCAAACCACGGCTATAGTGGCTTCCTTTCTAGCTGCGGTGATTAAGAAAACAAATCTCCCTGAGTTTAACTAGTTTACTGCTGATAACTGTCGACCTTTTCAGTGTGTGTTGTTGTTGTTGTTTTTAATTTATTTTATTTTATCCTGTACAGTTGCTATGGCTTTTTTGCTAATGCAATAAATATTATTATTATAAACAGTGTATATGAGTATTGTATATTACTAATATGAGCTGACAGCCAAATCTTGAGAATGTAGTAAATTTCAAAGGAAATTGAGATGGAAGTAGTTACTCAATACAGAATTGAACTAAAAGTGGAAGATAAGAACAAAATAATTATTTCCTGTCTAGTTTTTCTATTAATCTGTGTTGTTGAAATGAAAATTGTTATCTTAGGGTTTTGGTTTTTTTTGTTTGTTTGTATGTAGTCATTGATGTTCTTGTTTGTGTGTATATGATACAGGCTTATATGTTTAAAAACCCAATAAATATATTGTACAAAAAAAAAAAAAAGGAGTTTCATCTGTCTCCCTGTATCGGTGTCTTCTACTAGTGAGTGAAGACTTTTTTGTATTGTTTGGCATATGCCTAATAACCTCCTCTCTGGTTCTGGTGTTGTTTCTTTGTGTTTTTTTTAATTGAATTATTTTATAATTTTAGACGTTGTTTTAAATTGTTCGAATGTTTTAATGCTTTTATGTTCACTGTCTTTATGACTCTGATCAAGTGGAAAGGCAGCATTAAAACGTTTTAAATAAATAATAAAATAAAACAAATAAAAACAAACAAATAAAAGAAACTCATGCAGTAGCTTCAAGTTATATTCATTAAAGAGTCTTCCAGAGAGAAGCAGACAATAAAAACCACTAAAAAAGATGGAATCCCTCAGTTAAAAGCTTGGATAAAAAGCAATGTTTCAGCCTAATGCCTCAAAGACAGTAATATAGGTGCCCTGTGAGCCTCAAGAGGTAGGGCATTCCAAAGGTGAGGTCCCACCACAGAAAAAGCCCTGTCTCTGGTCACCATTTGCTTTACCTCTGCAGGTGGGGATACAGAGAGCAGAGTTTGGGAAGAGGATCTTAACTGGTGGCTGGACAGTACAGGAGAAGGCACCAGAACTCTAGTTTGGTGTAGAGAGCCAGTTTGGTGTAGTGGTTAAGTGTGCGTAATCTAATCTGGGAGAACGAGGTTTGATTCCTCACTTCTCCACTTGCAGCTGCTGGATAATCTTGGGCAAGCCATAGCTCTGTCAGAGCTGTTCTTGAAAGAGCAGTTCTCGAAAGAGCTTTCTGAACCCCACCTACCTCACAGGCAATGTTCCCTCTAAGCTGTGGAGTCTTGTGAGCAAAAATTCTACTTTGTGAGCTACTGAGCATTAAGGTTGTGAGCGAGCGATTTGGCTACAGCATCAGTTAGTTTGCTCTGGAGCCATCCTTCCTGAGCTAAGACAAAAATGTGTGAGCCGGAGGCTGAAAAACTGTGAGCTAGCTCACACTAACTCAGTTTAGAGGGAACACTGCTCAAAGGGTGTCTGTTGTAGGGAGGGGAAGGGAAAGGAGTTTGTAAGCCACTCTGAGACTCCCAGTGAAAGGTGGAGTATAAATCCAATCTCTTCTTCTCTCTTTAAACACAAGGCCTGGGGGCCGGAACCGGCCCATCCAGGGCTCTTCTGCGGCCTGTGAGCAGCTAGTGCAAGGGAGGGAAAAGGAGACTGCTTGGGGGGCTGTAGGGTTGCCAAGTCTTACCTTATTTTTAGGGGGGGAGTCCTGGGCCCCGTCCTGGAATTCTTTGGTGCGTGTGCTTTGCGTGCACACCACAGTGATGTCACCCGGAGGTGACGTCATCATGTCAGGCATGTTGGGGGTGGGACCACTATCATTCGAGGGAAAACCATAGAATTTTCCCACGAATGATAGAGCGTCCCCCTGCAACATGCCTGGCATGATGATGTCACCTCCGGATGATGTCATCATGCAGGACATGTTTTTGTGATCCCGGCATTTGGGGGGGGGATTCCCCCTGGTGGCCCGATCCGGGCCGGAGGGGAACAGACCCATTAAGCGGGGGTTTCCCCGCCTCCCCTGGGGGACCTGGCAACCCTAGGGGAGTGGGCAGAGCCACTCTGTGGCTTCAGCATGGTGGAACAGCCTCATCTGCAGCAGTCAAGCAACATGGGTAACTCTGCCCAGTGCTGCACTGCTGGCTCTTTGCACTCCCCTCCCAGCCCATGGGGCCTTGCAGTGAGGATACACCAAGTCAGAGCTTACCAGCTGCTTTCCTTTATACAATTTATAGCTTACATTTTATGGTACACATGGCCGGCCGGACAAAGTGGCATTTATGTCAGATCTGGCCCTTGTAACAAATGAGTTCAACATCTCTGCTCTAGTACTTCAAGTACTCGAGCCCCAAGCCTTAAAACCTAAGAACAAGCGCTTTGCATTGTGACCAGAAACAGAGCCAAAGCACTTGGGACCTTAGCTTTATAAATACCATTCTAAGCAGAGTTACACCCTCCTAAGTCCATTGAATGGAATGGGCTTAGAACAGTGTTTAGGATGGAACTGTATTTTTCTCAATTTGAATGGGATCATGCCTGAAGAGATAATCCTCTTCTAAACCATGTCTCTTAACATACTTCAAGTCATTCTTAAATCTGGCAAAAGGAGATGGAAGCGATTTCCCTAAAAGTGCAATAGAAATGCAATATTAGGAGGAAATGGCTAATATTAGAGTCTCAAAAATGAAACATATGCCCTATTCCCCACAGGCATACATGGTAATCAGAACTGGTGGCACAAAAAATACTCTGTTGCTTTGAAAAAAGACATTTTCATTTTGTGCCATCTTGTTAGCTGTCGCTTAGGAATGGTGTGAGTTTGTTTTGTGAAACTATTGGTGTCTGCAAACATACTCACAGTTGCTTTTTAACATATGGTCAAAACAAATGGAATTCCTGAGCCCATTTTTGAAATCTGCTTTTTTAAGTAATTGGTCAGCCTTCCCAAGCCACCCAACCCATCTGAATGCATGAATGAATATAATATATAGACCTTCAAATCAGATTGGTTGAGATGTATTTTTTAGAGACTGAATATTCTGCAGACAACCTGCTTGACTTAGTGCTGAAAGAAATCTTATAAAACTAGGGATATAGCCAAAAATCCAATATTTATGAGGCGGGCTTTCAACAACTGCATTATATGGATCTATTTTATCCCTGCCAATTTTGTCTTCTATCAGAAGAGCTCTGAGGAGGTCTAAGCCTGTTGCATTCAAACAACAATCAGTGGCCCAATAAAATGTTATTGCTAACATTGTTATGCACTCCTTCAGAACTCTTTGATTATTATTATTTAAATGGCTGTATAGCTGTAAATCTTTTTAATGTAGACCCTTGCTGCTAGGCGTGCCAATGTGCAGGTAAGGTCTTGAGATCTCCCAGAATTACAACTGATTTCCAGACAACAGATATCAGTTACCCTGGAGAAAATAGCCGCTTTGGACTTTAAGGCATTATATCCCACTGAGCATTCACCCTCCCGCACATTTCATCCCCCACAATCTCCAGGAATTTCCCAACCCAGAGTTGGCAACCCTAGTTGCCCCATCGGTTCACCTAATGCAAATGAATGTGGGAGGAAGGATCAGGATTGTGCCCACTATCCAAATCTGGGCCCTCCACATGTTCAAAGGTGCTGTGTGTACAGAGTCTACACGTGGTCATGATGACCTCCGTGCTTATAGGTTCCTGTATGCGCTTTTTGGTACACTGGGGAAGATGGAAGGTAAAGAATCAGCCTGGGAGTTTGTGCTCAGTGCACAGGAAAGTTAAATGCATGGAGATCTGGGAACAGCAGACATGACCCCAATTATCCCCTTTGCTTGTTCATTGAATGCCCAATAATAATTGTGTGTTGTCAAGGTGCAACCAATTCATCATGGTGACCCAAGGGCCATGGGGGTTTTGAGGCAAGAATACAGGCCCCCAGAGCACAAATCACAGGGAAACTCTTATGTGATCCCCTGAACAAATAGAGAATGCACTCCTGCAGAACAACTCTCAGGGCTTTATTATTTTTTTTTTAAGAGGTGTCGGAACTCTCAACAGGGAAATTAAATATTTGATCCGTACACTGAAAACTCATGAACTTCTAAACATTTTTTAAAAGAATTCTGTTGAAGAGGTTCTGGAACTCTGTTCTAGCGCGTTCCCCCCAGGAAAAAAAGCCCTGACAACTTTTCATTGTAATACAGCTCAAGCAGGAGAATCTTGTAGTAGAATGTGCCCCTGCCCTTCAGCAGTATCATACATCTGGGAAGCCAACATGATCTGAAGAGCAGGAAGTCATTCAGGACCCTGTTTGGCTTACACAAAGGAGGCAAACACAATTTTAAAATAATGGCAGTTAAAGGTGAACAAATGCAATTGCTAAACAGAGTTACACTATTGAAATGAATGGTTTTACAAGGGTCTTACTCTATTTAGGATTGCATGGTCAGATATTGGGGATAAGAAAACATTACAGAAAGGATAAATAAAATTTTAAGGGGGGAAATGTCCTGATGGGATAAAAGGCAGTAAGAGCAAGAAATTAGAAGGGAAGCTGAATGCAGCATATAACATTTTTGTTGTTGTTGTTGTTTTTATATTCCAGCCTGTAAATGGAGAACATGCAGTCAATTAATTACTCCATGAAAATGTGGAATGAGTATAAAGAAAAAACACAGAATTAGAGCAGTCTTGAATGTACTGGTACAGTTGTTACCAGGATTTGCCTGTCTTAGACTACATATGGAGAATGGTGTCAGACTTTGGTTTGGGGTACCCTAATGATTAATACTTTAATTAATGATTTACCCAACTAAATGCAGATTTTCAGAAAGCAGCAAGGAGAGATAAGGAGGACTTCCTGAATGAACAATGCAAATTAATAGAGGAAAACAATAGAATGGGAAGGACTAGAGGTCTCTTCAAGAAAATTGGAGAAATCAAGGGAATATTGCATGCAATGCTGACCATGATAAAGGACAAAAATGGTAGGGACCTAACAGAAGCAGAAGAGATTAGGAAGAGATGGCAAGAATACACAGAAGAACTATACAAGAAGGACCTCTATGTCTTTGACAACCACAATGGTTTAATCACTGACCTCAAGCCAGACATCCTGGAATGCGAAGTCAAATGGGCCTTAGAAAGCAAGATTGCCTGCCACAGTAACCTGCTTAATGGAGAAACTGGAGCTGTACACCATGGTTATGTACTAGAAGTGATGTCATAATATCATGCAATGCTCTAGGAATTCCCAGATCTCAATAGTAAAAAGCATAAAGATATATGACATTTCTAGAGTGCTGTATGACACCATGACATCACTTCCACTATCCAACTGGAAAGAATAGTAGGGCATCAGTGACACTGATTTGCAGTCTCTGAAACCCCCCCCCCCATGGTCTCAGAAGTTGTCAAGAGCTAGCAGCTCTAACAAAAAGCTGTTTATTTACAAAAAACTAACTGGAACCTTCCTACAATGGAGTCAAATTATGACACTGAATGTGAGTTTGTTAGAGTGCTCAGAATTCCAAGTGTTTCTTACCCCTCTGCTGTCCGTTCACTGCTGCAGTCACATCTGCTACTGTACCCATGTTCTCTGGCCATGGGTTTTGCAATTGCACCACCAAGTGGTTGTAGAAAAATAGCAAGCAAATGTAATTGTAACCAGCTGAACACGTGGATATGCTGTTGAATGTTCAGGCGATCGAGTGGACAGCACATATGGAACATCCCTGGGAATATGAACAAGTGGAGCTGCAGCAACATGTTAAAGGACAGTCAAGCAACACTTAATGGAACACTTGTACAATGTCACTTATATTTTGACTGTAACAAAGAGCTATTTATTTACAGAAGAGCCACTGAAGTCCAAGGAAGTCTCCTTTTTGTTGTTCAGTTGCACAGTCGAGTCCGACTCTTCGCGACTCCATGGACAAGCTCTCACCAGGCCCTCCTGTTTTCCACCGTCCTCTGAAGTTTGCTCAATTTCATGTTCGTTGCATCGATGACACTGTCTAACCATCTCATCCTTTGCCGTCTCCGTCTTCTTTGACCTTCAATCTTTCCCAGCATCAGGGTCTTCTCCAGTGAGTGCTCCCTTCTCATTTGGTGGCCAAAGTATTTGAGCTTCAGTTTCATTATCTGGCCTTCCAGGGAACAGTCAGGGTTGATTTCTTTGAGGATTGACTGATTTGTTCTTCTTGCAGTCCAAGGGACTCTCAAGAGTCTCCTCCAGCACCATAGTTCAAAAGAATCTATTCTTCGGCGCTCGGCCTTCCTTATAGTCCAACTCTCACAGCCATACATGACTACTGGGAATACCATTGCTTTGACCATGCGGACTTTTGTTGGCAGGGTGATGTCTCTACTTTTTATCATGCTGTTTAGGTTCGCCATCACTTTCCTCCCAAGGAAATCTTTTAATTTCATGGCTGCTGTCACAGTCTGCGGTGATCTGGGATCCCAGGAACGTGAAGTCTGTCACTACTTCCACGACTTCCCCTTCTATTTGCCAAGGAGTGATGGGGCCGGATGCCATGATCTTAGTTTTTTTGATGTTGAGCTTCAAGCCCACTTTTGCGCTCTCCTCTTTTACCCTGAGCAAGAGGCTCTTGAGGTCCTCTTCACTTTCTGCCATCAGAGTGGTATCGTCTGCATATCTGAGGTTGTTGATCTTTTCCCCAGCAATCTTAATTCCCGCTTGTGATTCATCCAGGCCAGCATTTCGCATGATGTACTCTGCATATATATTAAATAAGCAAGGTGACAATATACATCCTTGTCGTACTCCTTTTCCTATGCTAAACCAATCAGTTGTTCCATATCCGGTTCTAACTGTCGCTTCTTGGCCCTTATACAGGTTTCTCAAGAGACATGTGAGGTGGTCTGGTACTCCCATCTCTTTAAGGACCTGCCATAGTTTGTTGTGATCCACACAGTCAAAAGCTTTAGCATAGTCAATGAAGCAGAAGTAGATATTTTTCTGGTACTCTCTTGCTTTCTCCATAATCCAGCGAATGTTGGCAATTTGATCTCTAGTTCCTCTACCTCTTCGAAACCCAGCTTGTACTTCTGGTAGTTCTCTATCCACGTACTGTTGAAGCCTAGCTTGTAGGATCTTGAGCATGACCTTGCTAGCGTGTGATATGAGTGCAATTGTGCGATAGTTTGAACATTCCTTGGCATTGCCCTTCTTTGGGATTGGAATGTATACTGCCCTTTTCCAATCCTGTGGCCACTGTTGCGTTTTCCAAATTTGCTGGCAAATTGAGTGCAGCACTTTAACAGCATCATCTTTTAAGACTTTGAATAGCTTAGCTGGAATACCATCACCTCCACTAGCTTTGTTGTTAGTAATGCTTTCTAAGGCCCATTTAACTTCACATTCCAGGATGTCTGGCTCGAGGTCAGTGATTATACCGTCATGGTTGTCAAGGACATTGAGGTCTTTCTTGTATAGTTTTTCTGTGTATTCTTGCCATCTTTTCCTAATCTCTTCTGCTTCTGTTAGGTCCCTACTGTTTTTGTCCTTTATCATGGCCAGCTTTGCATGGAACGCTCCCTTGAGTTCTCCAATTTTCTTGAAGAGATTTCTAGTCCTTCCCATTCTATTGTTTTCCTCTATTACTTTGCATTGTTCATTCAGGAAGGCCTCCTTATCTCTCCTCGCTGTTCTCTGGAAATCTGCATTCAGTTGGGTAAATCTTTCCTTTTCGCCTTTGCCTTTCACTTTCCTTCTTTCCTCTGCTATTTGTAAAGCCTCATCAGACAGCCACTTTGCTTTCTTGCATTTCTTTTTCTTTGGGATGGTGGTGATTGCTGCCTCCTGTACAATGTCACGAATCTCCGTCCATAATTCTTCAGGTACTCTATCAAATCTACACCCTTGAATCTATTCTTCACCTCTACTGTATATTCATCAGGGATGCGATCTAGGTCAAACCTGAATGGCCTAGTGGTTTTCTCAATTTTCTTCAGTTGAAGTCTGAATTTTGCAATGAGTAGCTGCAGGAATTTCCTCCAAAATAAGGAAGGAGGCATGTCAGTAATTATTTCTGTTATAGTTCAGCTTTCTATACTGAACACAATTCTCTTGAATTTCAGCCACTCTTAGTTTTGAGGGGACGTTTGCTGTCTATTACTACATTGTTGACATTCCAGAATTTGATCATTCTGTGGTTATTGTTTTAAGTATTTTCTGCCATATTCTGGTCATTCCAGGATCAATTTATTAAACATGCCCTATTACTTTTTAAAAAATGTTGATCTTCCTTGGCACATGTTTAGGCTGTTGATGAATTCTCTGGTGTTATTGTTTTTCTGGACAATGACCATACTAACAGGAAAGCAGCAATCCAACCCGAAGCTCTTTTTATTCTCTAAAATTTGACTCAGATATAAGCATGCAAAGAAAAATGTAGTCAATATTGCCTATTGTTCTCATAAGCCTTCAAATGTATAACAGGCGTTGAATGGCTAGCCAATTATATTAACAAAGCCTGTTTGAGGTTTAATTAGATTAAGCCTTTAAAAACTCATTTCAAGTTTATGGAGTACAAGATTATGGACATGTGATTTAAATATGGAATTATATGACATATTTAAGTTAAAATTACTTACATGGTCAGAGGGGCACACAGCTTCCTTGTATTAAATTGTTGTACATTTTTTTCATTAAATCTGTCTGCACTCCAAATAGTGCAATCTTCGACCGAGTTACATCCTTCTAAACCCATTGATGTCAATTGATGTAGAAGGGTATAATTCTGTTTAGGATTGCACTGTAACAACACCACAGTGTAATTCAATCAACCAGCTTCCTCCCACTGGCTCCTCACAGGCTATGTATGAGAAGGCTACACTGTTAGGTGACTGAGAGGGGTGAGAGGGGTAAGAGGAGAAAGAGAAGAGAGGTTTAGCCCAATTTATCCTGTCCTGCTCTGCCATCTAGTTGCCATTCATGCAATGAGAGGAAAAAGTGGATGCATAGAGGCAATGGCTAGATTCTGACTTGAAAGTATTCTGAAGGTAAAGGCTGGTTCTGCTAAGGAATGCCAGACACCCTCAGGAACTTTTGAGGGTGGGACATGGGGAACATCACATGATATATTAATCTCACTTCCAGGTGAAAATCTAGACATGATGTCAGTAGTCAAGTGGCACACTAGGAATTTCCCCAATCTCTATGGTAACTACCATTGAGATTGGGGGGATTCCTAGACAGTTCCTCGATACCTTGATGTCATTTCTGGATTTTTACTTGGAAGTGACACTTATGTGTCACACTACACTGCTTGCAGGACTGGATCACCCATAGACGCAGTTAGGCACTTGCTTAGAGCACCCCCTGGAAGGGAGCGCCACTGGCCTGCCTGCAGCCCCGCCCCTTACCTCGCCTCACTGCCCTGCTCAGCTGGCTGCTCTGCTCACCCCTGTGCTGTGCTCCTGTCTCCTCCGTCGGAGGGTGCCGTGCTGGCCTGCCTGCCGCCTCTCCCTCCCCTCCCTGCCGGCAGAGAGAGGAAGGTGGGAAAGGAGCGGGAAGGCCACCGTCCCCACTGCCTGAGGTGCCCAACTGTTAACAGTCACCTCGCTGGTCCCTGCTGCTTGGGCAGTGGCTTAGCCTGCCTGACTGACGGAGGGGCAGCCAGAGGCCAGGAGGCGGTGGTGATGGTGGACTTGCCGAGCTGAGGAGGCACGCAGCCATGGACAGCAGCAGCCATGTGGTGGCTTCCCTTCACTCTATTTACCTTTGGCGTGGGCTCTGCGGGCACCCTCTTTGGTGCTCGTGGACGGGAGGAACTGGGGCAGGCCAGGGTTTCCCCTTCACTCACTTTTGCACTCAGTCACACTCAGAGTGCTGCATGGTGGGGACGCCCCCTTCCTGACCTAGATTAGTTTGAGTCTCCCCCCTCATGTGCACACGCACACACTCTCTTTTGTTGAGACCTGACTTCAGTGGCCCAGGCTAGCTTGGCCTCCTCCGACGGAAGCTAAGCAGGAAGGGCCTTGGTTAGTACTTGGAGGGTAGACTGCCCCCCCAAAAAAAGAGTCCAAAGTTGCTCTGAAGACTCCCGTGGCTTGAGGGGGCGCACGACATGCTGTGGGCCCTCCAGCAGGGACCATCCCCACCCCTCTGGGCGAGCTGGGCAGAGGGAGCCGCCATCTCCACCTTACTGAGGATGCACTGAGTCTCTTTTAATTGTGACCGAGAGATATGACTGTACCTTCAAATAACTTCAGACAGCTATAGTGTTTCCTGACCATTCATCCTCAGTTCTTCTATTTTAGGGAGTCTTTACAGTGTCCAGATCTCAAGGTTTCAGTCTGGAAATGCTACCGTGAAGCCTGTGATTTTATAGTTGAGGGAGCTTTCTCCTGAACCCTGTCCTTTAGTCTAGCCATTTGACTTGAAATTGTCCACATAATTCAAGCTGCCCTAATAGATGCCTTCTTGACACTGTCAGAAAGATTTCAAGGAAGGGGACTGGTTGTACATGGTCGCTGTTCCACAATACAATTCTGACTCTCCTCCTAAATTAAGATATTTTGCTAGCTAGTCCCATGGTGTAAAAAGTACTGAATACTGTTGGTGTAAGAATTTATAGTCTTTGGAGGGAGACAGCATTCTTCATTCTGGTTGGTAAAGGTTTCTGTGAAATGTTTCTTATTCCTATCAGCAAGAAGGGTATCACTCAATTGTTCTGAGTTCCAACTGAGATGGGAAAGGATGCCAGATTGCTTCAGATGGTTGTCTATCATCACACAAAAATTTTAAAATATAAGAGATTCCTGTTGTCTCGGAAACCAGAGCTCTAGGGGTTTGTTTGAGAAATTACTACTCTTATATTAACATTTTTGATCTTGTAGGAATCCACCATAGTTGTAGTCAGTCTCGTATTATTTTTGCAGCTTTGCACTGGTTCTTTGGCTTATAGTGACCCTATTATGACTGAACATGTGTGCAGAAAGATGAAGAAACCATGGTTCACTACATGGCCGGCTTCTCCCACTCGCTGGCCTCAGAGGTCTTTCCACACGGGCCCGCCTCGACAGCCGGGTGGGGAAAGGTGGCGCAGAGGCCTCCGGAGGTCTCATGCCACACCCGCCCCTCCCGGAGGCCTGCGGGTGGCCGTAGAAGCCAGGCAGGGGGGAGTGGGTGAAGAGGGTGTTGTGGGGACCTCAGAAAGGTTGTGTGGGGGCCTCAGGAGGTCTTTCCTCACCTGGCTGCTGTGGCCGGTGAGCAGGGAAAAGTAGTGCAGGGGCCTAAGAAGGTGGAGGGAAATACTGTGGGCGGCCGGCTGAACGGCGCGGCACTGCCGTGGTCATCCTTGGCATCCCACGCGTCCTGGCCACGGAGAGGTCGTCGTCTTCGCTGGTGGAGTGTGCACTGAGGGCAACACGCTGGCTGCCGGACGTGTGGGTGGGACTGAGGCCATGTGGCCACCCAGCAATTGGCAGAGTTTTGGAGTGGCAGTTCAGGCGGCCAACTGATTTTGGCATGAATTGAATCCTGCCACCCCATAGGAGAAATGCCACCCCAAATCAGCTTTATAATATATAGAGATAAGATGAAGCAGATGCTCCAATGGGGATGCAAGCATAAAGAAAAATGCAGAGGCATTTAGGCTACTAAGAGAAGAGCTGCAGTCAGTCTGCAGAGCACACCCTCACCTGGCTAGGGAGTCCTTCCTTCTGATTCTGAAATGCCTTCCCAGTTCATCCCATCATATATTCAGGTCAGCCCACACTATCTCTAGTCCTAGGGACTGATTTTCTCTGGACTATCCACATGAGAGGAACAAAATATCACTGGAACAAAGTTTGAGTCCAGTGACACCTTTAAGACGAACAAAGTTTTATTCAAGGTATGAGCTCTTGTGTGCAGGCACACTTCCTCAGATACGATGGAATGGAAGTAACCAATCCATACATATAGGTAGAGGGTGAGCAATAAATTAGCATACAACATAATGAAGTTGTTTAACAGATTCAGGAATAGCAAGCTTAGTTTATATGGTTACCATTTGTTACGTCATCCATCCCTTACATCTGTATTCTCGCCAGTCTCTCAGATGGGCCATATATCCTCTTTATTTTATTTCTTAATTAGAATAATAGATTAGAATAGTAGATTGTAATGTAACAAAATAAACAGTACAATGTAATGTAATTTGGAATAGTAGATAGAAAGTATTTCTCTGGTCTGAGGACAGGGGGATAACTCTACACAGCCAATCACCCTACTTCAAAGAAGATGACACTATAAGGTTGCCTCTATCCTTGAGAGGAGATGGATAGAGCATAATGGCAGGGTCTCAGTTACTTACTCTCAGCATTCCACAATTAAAGATACATCAATTTTGAATGTAGACATATTTATTTCCTTCACTATGTTTCCCTCCCCCCGGAATTGAACCCAAACCAATGGTAACCATATAAACTAAACTTGTTATCCCTGAATCTGTTAAACATCTTCATTATGTTATATGCTAATTTACTATTCACCCTCTGTCTATTTGTAATGACTGGTAATTTCCACTGTGTTGTATCTGAGGAAGTGTGCATGCACACAAGAGCTCATACCTTGAATAAAACTTTGTTGGTCTTAAAGGTGCCACTGGACTCAAACTTTGTTCTCCTGCTTCAGACCAACACAGCAACCCACCTGAAAAATTCACTGGGTTAAAATTACTACAACTGAACACTAGAATTTTGCAAAAGTAAATGGTTGATTGGTTTGCAACCAGTAAATTGCTTCTGTATTTTTATCAGTGAAGAATTTAGTCTCTCTGTCTTATATTGCTATCATTTCACTTTTCTTTGCTACTCTATTCAATAAGGTTATCTTCTGGTTAAGCACCTGTCTCCCCTCTCATCTTCCTTTGAGGCTTATTTGTGCCAGAGGCTGAAGGTTTGTATACAATAGCCTCGAAAGATTGCCTGGGATCCATATCTAATTCCACACATAGAGGATGTGCTCCCATGTATACCCAGAGATTGATTTGGATAACACAAGCATGGGAAGTACATGAGTTGAAATTATGTGCAGGGATATATCGATGTATGGTGTAAAAAATAGAGCATTAATGTTGTGAGATTAAATGTGTTTGTACAGGAATGGGCATGTGAGTAATGATGAATTAGGAAACAGATACAGTCTGGATTGAATCAGGATTTAGGATTGTTATTTTACCGTAACTGTGATTTTCTTGCCAAAACCTTATGTTTGTGTGTATTGTATAGTTTATTACGGCATCAAGCCAGTAAATCAACAAAATCACACTGACGTTAGAAAACATACTGACTACAACAATAAAATAACTAGAATAAATACAAAGGATATATAAAAATGCATTAAAATAAAGTAACAACAAATAGATATTACATAAAATATAGGTGAGCAGATCAGCTTAGAACTAAAACGTGATTTAGTGGGCTTTTTGAATACAACAGCAAGCGGTACAGAATTTGGCAACAGCTTTAGAGGTAGTCTGATTTTCATCTGTCAGCATATAGTTTATATAATCAGATTTCGTTATATCAGGACTTAATTTTACAATAGGCTCAAGATATTTGGAGTGGACCTCCTTGTACCAGGGACATCTGAGGATCGTATGCGAGATAGTTTCAACTTCCCCAAGCCGCATTTGCAAAGCCTTTGTGCAAAGGGAATTCCCTTCTACCTGCCCTCAAGCAATGCTGAGGGGAGTGCTGAACACCTGACCAAAGTGAAGGCTTTTCCGTACTTATGTTCATTGAGATGGATGAGGTAAGCAGAATAAGTGGCACGGTATTTAGTTTGTACAGGCGCTAGAAAAGTTGGATATCTAGCCAGATCAGACTGCCTCTCAATGTTTGTTATTCTTTCTTTCACAATTACCTTAGCGTGGTCCCAGTTCAGAGCCAAAATGGTTTGAGGGGAAAGACCGAGAAGATGCAGCTTGTTATGAACAGCTTTCAGCCAATTTGACTGGAAGTTGTCCATGAGTACCATGTAAATTAGGCCTTAAGGGTGAAAATTGACTGTAAGCCAATACCTAAGTGAGGCCAGAGTAAGTTTGGCTACCATTGTCATAATACCAGTTTCTAAATGGATAACGGCATTAGGCACCCCCCTTGGGACCTGATGGACCACCCTTAAAAATTTGGACTGGACCCTCTCAAGGGGATCATAAGAGGAAGGTGGAGAGCCAAGAAAAGTGCCATAAGACATTTGTGGTATTACTTTTGCTTGAAACAATTTTAGGGCTGCCGGAACAATACCCTGCATCCATGCAATCATTGATGTTTTAACTACTTCATCTTGCATATACTCATCTATTAAGAAAGTGTATGATTTTTTAATCAATTTCTCATCTATGCCCAACCAGATTTTGTCGAGGTCCGTTACTTCCTTATAAAAACCAGTTCGGTTATCTTTAAAAAACCTCGACTTTAACTGTAATCTTTCCCACCAGGTTAATTTCAAATTTTGACTTAGTAATACTTCTGATTTTAACTCATTATTTACGTCTAATAATTCCGCATATGTAGCCGTGTTATATTCAGTCATTAACGTAGGTTTAATAAATGCTTCGAGAGGTGAGACCCACTTTGGCATTTTGCTGTAATAAGATTCCCTAAATTCTTTCCATATTTTTATCAATGCCCCTCTTATCATATGATGATGGAAATTTGTATGGGCCCTATCTTTTTCGTTCCACATGTAAGCATGCCAACCCATAGTTAAATCATGACATTCTATTTTTAAACGTCTTAGATTCTCTAGAGATATCCAATCTCTTATCCATACTAGGGATGCTGCTTTGTAATATAGAGCCCAATTGGGTAGCGCAAAGCCTCCCCATTCCTTTTTATCTTGTAATATTTTCAATTTGCTCCTTGGTCTTTTTGAGTGCCAAATAAATTGTCCTGTTATCTTGTCTAGGTCTTTAAAAAGCTATTTTTTCCTTAAGAATCAGTATATTTTGGGCAAGAAATAGAAACTGTGGAAGGATGTTCATTTTGATCGTTGCCAGTCTCCCCATAAATGACAATTGTAAATCCTTCCATTTTGTCAAGTCGGTTTTTATATCTATAAGTAATTTCTTATAATTGACATCTAAAATAGAACTGCATCTATTTGCTAAAACTATCCCTAGGTATTTGACTTTTCCCCACAATTCTATAGATGAGATCTCTTGAAGTTTCTATACTTGATTTTTCGTACAGTTTTTAGTCAATATACTTGTCTTTTTAAGGTTAATTTTCAAGCCTGCTACTTGCCCATAATCTTGAATTGTACTAATAAGTTGAGTAATGGAAGTTAGAGGATCTTCTAAAATAAAAACCAAATTGTCCATGAATGCCTGGAGCTTAAATTCTTCCCCTTTTATTTTTAATCCTCTTATCCGAACATCTTCTCTTACTAAATCATTAAGGGTTTTCAGGATAAAAACAAAAAGTAAAGGTGAGAGAGGACATCCTTGCCTAGTCCCTTTCTGTATTTTGATATTATGTGTAAGGTCTCCATTCACTTGTACCCTTGCTGTCTGTTTATTATATATTGCAATAATAATCATAAGGAACTCATTATCAAAATCCCAATTTTTCAGTTTTTGTAGTAAAAATTCCCCAACGGACATTATCAAACACCTTTTCTGCATCTATAAACACTAATGTCATTTGTTTTTCAGGGTGTGACTCATAGTATTCCAGCACATTAATTATTGTTTGAACATTATTTCTAATATGCCCTTTTAGCAAGAATCCTGATCGGTCTTGGTGTATCACTTGGATCAATACCCTTTTAAGTCTGGAGGCTAATATATTTGCAAATATTTTATAATCTGCATTCAGTAGGGAAATAGGTCTATAGTTTCTAACTTCATTTTCTTCTGTTTCTTGTTTGTGTATCAGTGTAATCAAAGCTTGATTCCAAGAATATGGGGTTTTACCTCTTGACACTATATTCTGAATTACTAACTTTAGTGGTATAATTATTTGTTCTTCAAAAATGTGATATACTAGTGCTGGAAAACCATCGTGTCACGGCTGCTGCTAAACCCGAGCACTTGGCCCCAGCAGAAGACCTAAGTACTGCTGGGGATGAGCTCCCAGCTCCTGACAACCCCACACCTGAAGCCATGGAAACTGCTCCAGCAGCTGCTGAAGCAGACTCATGCCAGAGCAACACGCCCCCGGACTTGTCCCCACCGGTATCCCATTGGCATTGCGCGCATGCATGGTAGGCACTCGTTTAGCCCTGAGTACTAGCAGGAGTCAAAACACAATCAGGGCGCGCTAATGGCCAACAGCCTGCCGGGCTATTTAGCTCTCACACTCACGCCAACTAGTTGTGCTAGCAACTAGTCATTTTGGACAAAGCTCTGCATCTCACCACCCGTGTTCCAGTTCCTGCTCCTCGTCTTGACTTGTCAGCTCCTGACCTTGGCTCGTACGACTCTGCTCCTGACCTACACCTCGGACCTTCGACTCTCTGGCTTCTGACTTCTTTGGACTCTGGCTTTAAAGACTAACGGTTGGTGATTTTGGACTTGGTCTATTGGTATTGCTGCTTGCCCTGTTTTGACTTTTGGACTGTCTTTGGACTCTCTTAATCTTGCCTGGCCTGGTACTGCGTTTGTGACACATTGGGCCCTGGTGCTTTCCTTTTTTTGTTTTTTAATAGCTTCAGTTTTTTCAAAGGTTGTAATTGGATCATTTAAAATTGCTTTCTGTTTATCATTCAATTTCTTAGTGTTCCATTTTTTGATATAATCTCTTATCTGGAAGTTATTTTGGTTGTTTTATTGATATAGTTTCTTATAAAAAGTTTCTATGATGGTCTTCAAATCCTGTAGAGTATATTTCTTTTCTCCTTTTTCATTTCTTAAGAATTTTATATGCTTTTTCTCTTTTTTCTTTTCTTAACCTATAAGCCAACCATCTCGTTGGCTTATTTGCATTGTCAAAGTAATATTGTTTGGCATATTCTATTTTCTTCGTTAGTTCCTGAGTCAATAAGAGATTTAGCTGATGCTGAAGGTTTTTTATCTTTATTCTTGTAGCTTCCGTGCAGGAATTTCATTTCATTTTAGCCTCCTCTTCTTTGATTTGATTATCTAATTTATCATAGTGCATTTTCTTTTGTTTTTTAATCCATGCATCCTGATTAATAAAACAACCCTGTATAAAGGCTTTAAATGTACCCCAGACTACATCTATATGTGTTTTAGGTTGAATATTCCATTTAAAAAATCTTGAATTTCCATTTTTATTTTTTAAAATAAATTTCTGATTTTTTAATTAGCCTACTATTCATTGTTCTTTCTTTGGACTCCTTTAAATGTCAAAACCAAGGGATTGTGGTCTGTGAAAGTGTTCAGTAAAATCTCTACGTCTATTACTTCATTAATCATAGTTACAGTAATCCATGCCATGTCAATTTGAGACCATGATTCATGCCTAGCGGAATAGTATGTATAATCTTTAGTATTAATATTCCTTGTTCTCCATGCATCCACTATATTAAATTCTTCTACCATTTGAAGAAAGATTTTTGGGAGTATCATTCCTGATTTCGATTTATCTGGGTATCTGTTTCTGATTCCTTGAGCAACCTTTTGTAGCCGCCTTAAAGTGGTATCCCACTTTATAGCTCAGTTCTGTTCTATGCATTTAAAGGGTGGTCCTTTAAATGTAGCTGTCGCTTCTACTGACCCACAAGAAGAACCACTGAACTAAAGGAAACAAAATTAAACCTTAAATATTGCTCGTTTGCCTTTTCACTAGCCAAACAAGTGGGTAGAACAGCTTCCTTGACTCTCATCAGTTCACTAGGGTTGGCTTGAGCTCGGCGTAATCAGAAAAGCATCCTAACAGCCTCCCGCATTGGAGCAATTCTTGATGTTTGAAGTGAGATGCTGCTTGCCTTTGCCTTCGGAATGAAGCTCCCTGCTTGAAGTCTCCCTACAGGAGAGTTCACCAGTGTTGATAGAAAAATCACCGGGGGGGGGGGAGTCTATAGGCACAGCATTTGGGAGCTGGGAGACTCGCAACTCTCACCTGCTGTCAACGATCCCAGAACTGTCCACGTTCTTTTGTTTTGTCTGTTCCCAAAGGCCATAACCTTTTTTTTTTTTGGTAATTTATCTCGAGTTGGTTCTCACTGCAAAATACTGCAAATTTAGAGAGTGTTCTCCTAAGACCTACCGGGGTCCTGGCAAGTAAGACAGCGTCATCGGCATAAAGAAGGATGGAAATGTGACACTGCTGTAGTTTAGGCGGATGTAGATTAACTGAATCAAGATAACCCACAATATTAATATAATAGTTAAACAACATAGGGGTCAACAGACATACCTGTCTAACTCCTTTGTAGGTACTAACTGGCTCTTACTGGAAGGTACTAACTTCCCCTCCCATTGTATCTGACTTTTAATTGCGAGTGGTCATAAAGTGCTCTGATAAGTAAAAGGAGCCTTTTATCTATGGAGGAAGCTTCCAGTATGGCCATAACAGAATTCTGGAAATAGAATCTAAAGCTGCCTTGAGATCAATAAAGGCAGCAGATAGTGAGACAGGGCTCTTTGCGGCATATTTTTTGATGAGATGTTGTATAGTGCGGCAGTGATCAAGAGTAGATCTCTGAAACCTGCCTGATCTGAAGCAATCACATTCTCCAGGGCCAGCCAGGAAGTGAATTTATCCAGGAGATGTTTGGCATATAATTTACTACAGATGTTTAATAAACTGATGGGACAGTAATTTAAGGGCTGATCTCTCCTTCCTTTTTTAAAAAGGGGCACCACTATAGCTATCCTCCAATCAGATGGAATATGCCTAGTAGAATCAATGAACATAAACAAGGAGGCAAGAAAAGGAGCCCACAAGTCAAGATCCTCTTTAAAGCATTCAGGAGGTATAGCATCAAGGCCAGGCGCCTTGCCCTTTTTTAGTTGATTGATGTGAGACTTGATTTCACTGGGGGAAACTGGTGGCCACTCTGCCAGTCCCTCAAAATCAACCACTAAAACCGGAGAAGGGGGTATATCATTATATGTGCGTCAAGTAGTTTGGCACAGCTAGTGAATGGTCTCCGTATGTTTTCTGAATTTTACACAATTACTTTCCTTCGGTACTCCCTGCCAGGGGTCTTTTCCTAGAAAAAAAGCTGCAGGAACTCATTAACATACAGTATGCTAACAAACTACTAGGCTATTAGCATAATAGCTCATTAGCATATACAACACCCCCTGACATCACCGGAAGTGGTGTCAGAAGGGGAAGCAAAAGGGGGAGAAGGCATATTCAAAAGCCTCCCCTTACCTTTCCCGGGAGGGGGAGCGAAGACTTTAAACCCCACTTCTCACTAGAGTTTAAACTTTAAACCCCTTCTCACTAGAGTTGGGCCGCAGAAGGAGGAAAGAGGGAAGGAAAGAGAGAGAGAGTGTGTAGAGAGAAGGAATGAAAGAGTGAAAGAGAAGGTAAGAAGGAGAGAAAGAGGAAAATGAGAGAATGAAAGGAGGGAAAGAAAGAAACAGCGAGAAGGGAAAGAAAGAAAAGGAAAGGGAAAGGAAAGGAAGGAAAGAAAGAGGTCAAAGAGATGGGGAGGCTCTCCCACCCCCACCCCCAATCAAGCCTCGGCCACCCCCCGCGGATCCCTCACTTACCTCGGGAGGCAGTGGGGGGGCCTCTTCTGGCCTCCCACGGGCAGCAGCGTTCCGGTGCTGGCCCTGGGAGGCAGCAGGGGGCTCTTCTGGCCTCCCAGGGCCACAGCACTCCGGCACTGACCCAAGGAGATGGCGGGGGGCCTCTTCTGCCCTCCCACAGGCTGCAGCGCTCCGGCGCTGGCCCAGGGAGGCAGCAGGGGGCCGCAGCGCGGGGAGCTGGGGACGGGGTTTGCTGCCACCGCCTTCGGCGCCTGGGCTCCCGGAGCGGTGCTCCGGCATGTTTCAGCCCCAAAAGACCCCTGCTCCCTGCATTTCATGGCCCTTTGGATTCTGCTTGTCGCTTGCTTGTCTATTTGTTTCAAAACTCCCACATAAAATGACTGCTTTATGCCAATAAAGGTTTTGTGATTGTGTGATTGTGACTGCTTTATGAAGATCCACTCATAGTATCTGAAGAAGTGTTAAGTCTACAAAAATCTAATTCTGGAAAACATATGTTAGTCTTTGCCACAAGACTCGTGTGTGCTTTAGATAGATACAGCAAAGATATTACAAACAAAAAGATATCTTTCAGATGGTGTTCATTTCTGGGGGTGCATATACATCCACAGCACATTTTTCTCTCTCCTTAGCATGGATCATCTAATCCAGAGGTATTGAACTCATTTGTTATTAGGGCTGGATCTGACATAAATATCACTTTGTCAGACTGGGCCATCAGTGCCATAAAACATAATGCCAGTTACTGGAGATATAAACTTTATAAGGAACCGGTGAGCACCTTACGGCACTTTCTCATTAGAGAACAGGGGGTCATCAGGAGCTGCCTTCGGATTTTAGGGTACAGGGTGGGGAATGGTGATCACCTCTGGGAACCTCTTAGGGTAAGGCTCCTCTCTGCAAGTTGTAAGGCTCCTAGGTGGCAACCAGTTTTGCTGGGCTGCCGGTCCCAAGCCAGATCGCTGGCTCAAGACTGGAGCTAGGTGACCCGCCCGTGAAAAGGGCAAGAAGGTTGGTCAGGGGAGTGACCCCTGCCTTGCCTGTTCCATGCTCGCTTAGTTGGTCCCTTGCTGCAATGTTATGTTAAATAGTTAATAAAGTGGCCCTTGTTTACTTCCAAACTGGTAAGCTCTGAGTTAGTGTGTCCTCACTGCAAGGCCCCGTGAGCTGGGAGGGGAGTGCAGAGGAAAACCCACAATGGGCGGACTGGAGACCCAGCAGTGCAGTGCTGGGCAGATGCTCCCATGCCCCAACAGAGGATTGTCTGCACACACCCCCCCCCCCACATGTGAACACTGATCCCTACAGCCATCCAGGACAGCATTCCTGGAGCTGCAGGCCGAGTGGTGAGGTATGAATGTGGCTGCAGTGGCTCCCAGCTTACTAGTCCCTGAAGTGAGGGGGTTCTGCTGCAGATGAGGTTGTTCCACTGTGCTGAGACCACCATTGGAGTGGCTCTGCCCATCCGACCACTGAGCAGCCTCTTGTTCCCTCCCTTGCACCAGTTGCTTGTGGGCCACATAACAGCCCTAGACGGGTCAGTTCTGGCCCCCGGGCATTGTGTTTAACACCCCTGATCTAATCACTCCATCAATAGCTACAAGTGCAATATACAACACACTAGCAGATTAAAAACATAAACCACCCTTGCATCAGGGATGACATCAACGTGTATTAAATATACTTCATTCTCAGCAGGATTTTCAGAGAGAGGTACTTGAAACAGCTGATTGCCAGAATGAAACTAGCATCTGGTAATTTTCTGTGTGGAGACTGATTACATCTGCAGCATAACAGGATACTTTTAAAGAGATTATTTGATGAGAAATTATTTCCACAACTAATTTAGAATCCAAGTGGATTTCAAAAGAGATGTGTGAGACCAAAATCCTCCTTCCCCCATGGTTTGGAATTTGTCTTGTAGAAAAGAGTAGTGTTAAAGACAAGTGTTTTGATGCTTATAATCAGAGGCATAAATATCCAGAAGTACATACCTGTTCATTCTGCCATCTGGATATTAGCATTCCATAGCAACTGCACATCTCACCAGCATGTGAAAACCATGTTCATGAAAACACATGTATGCAATTATAGCTGAGGATATGTTCGAAGACTGAACTTACTGTAATGAACCAGGGTTCACTACATTCAAATTTAACAAATTAGTAAGGACAAGCGGACACCCACAAGGGGTTGTGGGAGGGATCTCATTTCCTCCTCCCTCACTAGTTCCTCTTTAAAAAAAACCTTCAAGCCCCCATAGAGTCTCACGTTTTCCTGCTTCCTTCTCTATTTAGGGTTGCCAGCACCAGATTGGAAAATTCCTGGAGATTTGGAGGTGGCGCTTTGGAAGGTGAGGTTTGGGGAAGGAAGCAATTTCAACAGTGTATAACACCATACAGTCCTCCTTCCAAAGCAGCCATTTTCTCCAGGGAACTGGTCTCTCTCATCTGGCGATCAATTGTAATTCTGGATGATCTCCAGCCCTTGTCTGGAGGTTGGCAACCTTAGTACCCATGGAGAAAATGGGTGCTTTAGAAAATTTAGGAAACAGGCATAGAGTTGGACCCAACAATCTTTCTGCTGTTAAAAAAGGCAAAAGGGGTTCCCCGTTGACTGCCTTCCCCAAGCTGTGCTTCCCTGGCAAGGGAAGTCACTAAGTAAGACTGAGGTCTGTTTCTGGTGATTACAGTCAATTTAAAACTCTGCAATGTACCGTTTAAGCTTATTCTTTCTAATCATCCTTACCTTGCGTTTGTCAGCTTTATTTTTCCTGTACCATGAATGCATACAGTGGTTATTAGAGTATCTAAGTCATCACGTACAATAGCAGGAACTCCTTTGCATATTAGGCCACACCCCCTAATGTAGCCAATCCTCCAAGAGCTTACAGAGCTCTTCTTACAGGAGCTACTGTAAGCTCTTGGAGGATTGGCTACATTAGGGGTGTGTCACTTAATATGCAAATGAGTACCTGCTACAAAAAGAGCCCTGGAAAGAAATACTTTACATTCAGATTTCCAATGGGCAGCAGCCTAAGCCAAAATGAAACATATCTCCTTCCCTGCCCACTGTAGTCCGTTGGTCCAGCGAACCACATCAAATCTTTATTATATTCTAAACATAACACACACTTAGTCAGCATGGATTTTATAATTGAATTAGAGTCAGTTCACACACAAAAAGAACTCACAAAGGCTGAAAAATACAGTATGAGTTCAGGGGGGAGGGGGGAGAACCTCAGATAGATCTAACGATGTCTATATGGTCTCATTACTGACTCTGCCTCCCTGCTGTTAGGTCCCCATGATACTTACCATTCAGATTTCCTCTTCAGTAATCTGCCCTTTCCTTAATATTAAAACTCACACAGTGGTCACTTCGCATTTTAATAGTTTTTCTCTCTACTGTCCTATCGGGTATTTCTGGTATAAACTGCATATTTCAAAAATATGGTATGAAACAAGAAGATTGTGGTCTGATTCAGTCACTAAAATTTTGCTTTGCTCACATGGGGTATAATTTGAGACTGCCCACATGGCGAAATGGGTACTCACACATCCAGACACTGCAGCCATTGTGCCACACTGTGCTGCTGAAAAGGATACGGCTTTAATGTTTAATACAAATTAAGAAATAATAGAGTTTTCTTCCTTGAGCTTCTGCCTCCTCTCCCTCCTGTGTCTCTGTGTGTGCAGGAACCGCAGGACTGGCTCACTGTACAAACCCAACCAGCCATGATTTGAAGATGGCATCAGAGGGGAAGGAGGCAACAGGGATGACTTATGCCCACAAATATCTCCCAGATCCAGGTCTCCCATTTACTTGCCTGGGCCTTACTTGGTGTGGTATAATACCTTGCCATAGCCCTGTGTGTGTGGGTACAGGCAGAGTAACAGAAAGCCATGGAGAACCATCCCACTGTCCTCTGAGTTGGCAGGAAAGCTGCAAAGCTGACAATGAGGTAGGTAATTTTAGAAACTCAAAACTTTTTCAGTTCTCAAATCTAATCCCCATAGAATCCTACATAAATTTCTTTATTTTTCCTACAACTAAAAGAAAGGTTAGTCCAACAAAAGTGCAGATTGTTTTGCCCTTATGTACATTCTCCTAGACATCTGAATTTGCCTCCTAACTCACTAGAGGACTTTTGCATCTAATCAGGACGAAATGTATATATTCTATAGAATTAGTGATACCACTTCTTTGGATTGTGGTATGAAAGGCTCAGTCTTTCATGATAAACTATAATTTTGTACAGGCATGACATGTTTTAGATGGGGCAAGCATTCCAACGTAAAACTTTTCACCTGCGTGTGAAAAGGTGCAGTCCAGAAAACCTCCCGGAATGCATCACAGATCATTTTGAATTTATCAGCCCTGTTGTTTCAATCTGAAAATCCCAATCTTAGTTGTTTCTGTCTTGGGCCAACAGAACCAATTAAAGTATGGCCCGATCCCTTTAAAGGGCCTTTTTGCCGGTGGAGCTGTGGCCAGCAACAGCCCCTCTCCCTCCCTGCTAAAAGATTTAAAGGGCCCTCCAGATGGTCAGTGGGCCATGTACTCCCCCAATCAGCTGAAGCCCTTTAAATCTTTTAGCCAGGAGGGAGAGGGGTGGCCGCGGCTTGGGGTGGGGCTAGGGGCATCCCCACCCATCCCTGGAACAGCCCCCGGATCTCCCTGCCATATTGACCAGGGGACCTGGCAAACCTAGTGCTAGCAGAGTATATAGTAAAAAGATCCTTTCTCTGCTGCAAGAGGGTCTTTCACCAATGTAAGTGGAAACCTCCTCCTGCTTGTGGAAAACCCTCCCACTAGAAGAAGAAGAAGAAGAAGAAGAGATTGGATTTATACCCCGCACTTCACTTGGAGTCTCAGAGCGGCTTACAAACTCCTTTCCCTTCCCCTCCCCACAATAGACACCCTGTGAGGTGGGTGGGGCTGAGAGAACTCTGACGCAAACTGCTCTTTCAGGAACAGCTGTGCCCAAGGTCACATCAGCAGGTGCAAGTGGAGGAGTGGGGAATCAAACCTGGTTCTCCCAGATTAGAGTCCGCACACTTAACCACTACACCAAACTAGTTCAGTGGATCCACAGGATCCATCTCCAGGCCTTTCCCCAGGTTGTTTTTTCATCAATAAATGAGCATTTTTCCTATACAGTGATGTATATTGTATGTAGAAATTGCATATCAAGTCTACACAATGCAAATATGTCTACAAAACAGAGAAAACAGAGAATGAAAATATTGACAAAAATTAAAGAAATATTTAAAAAATAAATGGGAAACATTAACTCATCTCTATAATAAATGAACTGTCCCTTAAACCAGCAACTATATTATATCTCCCATGTCCTATCTCATATTATGTAGGAGGGAGATTTTTTTTATTATTTTCAAAGAGAGAATGTTTACCATTCTTCCCCATTTTTGTCTTCTGCTGTCCCAACTTTGGAGTGTCACAGATATTAACAAACCTAGAAAATGTAACTAATAGGGCTGGAGCCAAAGAATTAGAGTTTTATGCCCAATTTAGTTTAAATTTCCAAGTTTGCAGTTAGAAAAAACCTCTATTTACTTATAAATTGAAATCTCCAGTTTGGAATAAAGCTAGTGGCACTAGGAATATGTTTCCCTGGAGAAAATGCCTGCTTTGAAGGGTGGACTCTATGGCATTGTACCCCACTGAGGTCCCTGTCCTCCCCAGGCTCCATCCCCAAATCTCCAGGAGTTTCCCAACCTGGATCTGGCAACCCTTCCCTCCATCTCCTGCTGGTGGCCAGGGGAGACCTGGCAACCCTATTAACAACACAACAGAGATACTTCCAGATTACACTTGTTATTGTAACACAATGAATTAGATTCTGCTGTGCCCATCCCAGTTAGACAAAGCAGGTGAGGTTTCTTTTTAGTAACAGGAGCCAACTTTATTCAAATAAAAGGAAAAGCCAGCACAACAGCCGAGCAATTCACAGACTGAGGGAAAACACTATCCTTATATAACATTGTATCCGTCAATCAATTCCTATGCAGCTGCACTACATAATTTCCTTATATGGCAAGCATTTGAGCGGGAAACCAGTTACTTCCTTATTTGGCAAATATGTAAATATGAAGTCTTCTTTCACCAATCCTACACTGTGGTCAAGGGTTGTGTGGAGAATAGGTCTTGCAGCAGATTGTGAGAAACAGTATTCTTAATTTCACAGAGTTTTTATGGTTCAGGTAGATGTGTCAGCCTTTGCCCTACTATGTACATTACCTTTGTTATATCTTTATCATTGTATTAAACAAATAGTTAATTATAAAAAGGAAGAGTGTAACGATATGAGCTTATGTT
>NW_015176001.1:0-4127 GCF_001447785.1 Gekko japonicus
AGCTTCACCCGAGGAGGAGGAAGGAGACTTCAGCGAAGAAGAAAGTGAGCCGGCGGGAAACGACCAGGTCCTGCTGTAGACGGCGCGCAACAGCAGGACCCCTCCCCGGAGGCGACAAGAGCAGTGAGCGAGACTCCCCCCTGTTCTTCTTGACTGTTTCCCTAATAAACCCTCTCCTCGGGACCCATGTGCGCTTCAAAGCGCTTGTTGACTCTGGGTGCAGGAGGGATTTAATTAGCCCCGCGGTAGTTGCTGGGCTAGAGGCAGGAGTGAGGTGGCTAAAAGACCCCCTCCTGTTCACTCAAATGGATGGGTCTCCCATGAAAGAGCCATGCACCCACGAGACTATGCCGTTACGCATGGGGGCGGGAGAACATTGGGAAGAGACCAGTTTTATAGTCACCCCAACGGCAAGATTCTCCCTGGTACTGGGAGCTCCCTGGCTCCACCGCCATGACCCATACATCTTATGGGGGGAAGGGAGGGTGGAATTCATCTCACCCAAATGTGCCGCGCACTTGTGGATGCCAGGATGGGGAGACTGTCCCTTGACAAACTTCCCAGTAGCCCTCCTCACTAGGGAAGAAGTACTATCTCTTCCCCCTGAATACAGAGACTTAAAAGCTGCTTTTGGCGAGGAGAAAGCAGATGAGTTGCCCCCCCATAGACATTCAGACTGCAAAATCGAACTGATCCCGGGGGCCACCTTGCCTAAAGGAAAGATATATGCTATGGGCCCAGCGGAAAAGGAAGAGTTGAGGAAGTTCATTGATAAAAACCTGGGAAGAGGTTTTATCAGACCTGCTTCCTCCCCCTTCGCTGCGCCAGTCCTGTTTCGCAAAAAGAAGGATGGGGGCCTGAGACTCTGCACGGATTACAGGGGTTTGAACACAGTGTCGGCCACCAACGTTTACCCGATGCCGCTGATCAAAGACTTACTGGCGGAGGCGGCTAAAGGAAAAATCTTCTCCAAACTGGATTTGAGAGATGCTTATTTCAGAGTGTGCATAAAAGAGGGGGATGAATCGAAAACAACGTTCAACACGCTGCTGGGGCAGTTTGAGTACCTGGTGATGCCCTTTGGCCTTCAGGGCACTCCAGGGGTGTTCATGAACTTAATAAATGAGGTCCTACATAAACACCTCTTCAAGGGGGTCCTTGTGTATTTAGATGATATCCTTATCTACTCCCCCGATCTCCCCTCCCACGTGACATTGGTGAGAGAGGTTTTGAAGACGTTGCACAAGCACAAACTGTTTGCTAAGCTGTCCAAGTGTGAATTTCATTGCTCTGAGATTGACGTTCTGGGATAGCACATTCCTAGAAGGGGCCTGGAGATGGATCCAGCCAAGGTTCGAGATGTGGTGGGGTGGGAGCCCCCGTGGACCCAGAGGCAGTTACATGCGTCCTTAGGGTTCGCGAATTTCTACCAGTCATTTCTCGCCAACTTTGCCCAGGTGAGCTTGCCACTCACGGACTTACTTAGAACCAAGGGAAAGGGACCGGAAGGCACTCGTTCGGGGGCCAAACTGAACTGGACTAACGAATGTCAAGAGGTGTTTGATCGCCTCAAAGCCCTCTTTACCTCTGAGCCCATTTTGGCCCACCCAAACAAACTTTAAATGTTTATTGTGCAGGTCGATGCTTCTGACATTGCTATGGATGGGGCGATCCTGCAAGAAGGGGAAGATGGGAAGAGAGCCAGTTTGGTGTAGTGGTTAAGTGCGTGGACTCTAATCTGGGAGAACCGGGTTTGATTCCCCACTCCTCCACTTGCACCTGGCTGGATGGCCTTGGGCAACCCGTAGCTCTGATAAGAGCTGTTCTTGAAAAAGAGCAGTTTCTGTCAAGAGCTCTCTCAGCCCCACCTACCTCACAGGATGTCTGTTGTGGGGAGGAGAAGGGAAAGGAGTTTGTAAGCCACTCTGAGACTCCTTTGGGTAGTGAAGAGCGGGGTATAAATCTAATCTCTTCTTCTTCTTGCCTATGTCTCCTGCAAATTTAATGACACTGAACGTAATTGGTCCGTTTGGGACAAGGAGGTGGGAGCTATCAAATTGGTGCTCTCTACCTGGCACCACTGGTTGGAGGAGGCGAGGGTGCCGTTTGAGGTCTGGACTGATCATAAAAACCTAGTGGTAATGTGCATGCCCCGAAATCTGAATGCCAAGCAGCTGCGGTGGGCCGATTTCTTCTCCAAGTTTAATTTTACGCTTCACCATTTCCCGGAGAAATCGAACTCGCTTGCAGATGCGTTGTCCCGCCTCCCTCAACATAACAGTCAGAGGGAGGGTGTTCTTGACACTATATTCACACCTTTGCAACTGGGAGGGGTGGTGATGAGACGTAGCCAAGCGAAAACCCAGCCTCCTTCTATAACTGAAACCTGCTGGGAAGTGAAATTTGCCTCCGCCCTTTCTGATGCTGACCGCCTCGAATTAAGCAAAGAAGACGAGGTGGAGGAGTGAACTAATGGGTGTTGGTACCGGGGAAATAAACTGTTTGTGCCTTTAGCGTTGCGGGGTGAAATCATGGCCACTGTTCACGGAACGAAGTTGGTGGGACATTTGGGGTTTGTCAAATCCTTGCACTTGTTACAGAGACAGTTGTGGTGACCTGGAATGTGCAAGGATCTCTCCCTGTTTGTGAAGTCATGCCAGACCTGTATAATGTGCAAATCGTGCCCAGGGAAGCCCCCAGGTCTCTTGCAACCCCTTCCCACTCCTGGTAGACCGTGGGAAGTGACTTACCCCCCAGTAAGGGGAAAACTGTGATTGGGGGGGGTGGACCTGTTTTCAAAGCAGGCTCATTTTGTCCCATTTAAGTCACTACCAACTGCCCGCCTCCTAGCTAAGGCATTTCTGCAATATATCTTTCGGCTCCACACTTTGCAACGGAAGATAATCTCCGACCGCGGCTCGCAATTTGTTTCTAAGTTTTGGGGGGAGCGGATGAAACTTATGGGAATTGAGCGGGGGCTGAGTAGTGCTTACCATCCCGAGACAGATGGGCAAACGGAGCAGGTTAATCAAACACTCGAACACTACCTACAGTGTTTCACTAATTTCCAGCAGGACGATTGGGAGGGGCTCCTCCCTCTGGCAGAATTTTGTTACAACAATGCTTGTCATTCATCTACTGGAGTGTCTCCTTTCATGGCAGTTTATGGCTATGAGGCCCCGCCTCTCCTGTTCCCTTTCTGACATTCCACTCCCAGAGGGGGAAGTGGGAGAATGGTGCAAACACCTCAAAGAGGCCTGGCCGGTGTTGTGCAAGACTTTGGATGCAGCCAAGCAAGCCTACAAGGCTCAAGTGGACAAAAAACATTCTGACGCCTGGGATGTCCAGCCAGGTGACTCTGTTTATGTGTCTTCCAAGAACATTAAGGGCCTACGTCCCAGTCATAAATTGGGATGGAAGTTTGTGGGACCGTTTAAGGTTAAACGTAAGATCAATGAGGTGGCTGTGGAACTTGAATTGCCGAAAAATCTAAGACACTTGCATTCTGTTTTCTATTTCAGCCTTCTCCGCCGTGATCCTGGGACAAATATCTGGAGACCACAACAACCATGCCCCCCTCCCCTGCTAGTGCAAGGCGAACCGCATAATGAAGTTGCTGATATTCTGGACTCTAAGCTGAAACGCAACAAACTGTATTATTTGATTGAATTGGTGGATTTTGGTCAGCAACACAAGGAATGGGTGGCGGAAGAGCCTGTCTCCGCCCCCCGCCTTCTTAAATGCTTCCACCGGTGCTTTCTGGAGAAACCTGGGAGGAGTCGTTGGGAGGGGCAGGATGTCAGGTAGCCCAGTCATAGATCTGGAATGTGGAGCTCCTCCTTCTCAGCTCATCCCTGTCCAGCTTCTGTGCGCTATCTCTGGTTTGACCTTGTTATTGTTCCCAGCTGCAATTAACTCAGTTGGGAAAGCTAACGGTTTCTGCGCTTTGGCCATTTGCTTGCTTGCTTCAGCCCACAGGCGCGAAATATAATCTTTGGCTTCAGCTTATGGGGGCAGGGGGAGTTTGATTATACTATAAATCAGAGGCCATCATACTACAGGCCATTCCTGACACAAGCTGTATACGAGTTCTTTAGTACTGGACTACCAATAAACACTTATCTTCT
>NW_015176001.1:4342-6851 GCF_001447785.1 Gekko japonicus
CCTGCCCAAAAATAGTTCTGCTTTTACTTGATAATATTTGATTGCCCGAATGCCAACCCAGCAGGGAGGCAGAACCGCATTTCACCTTGTGCTCCAAAGGATCTGGACAGAAAACTGCTTTATTGGAGGCTCAGAATGGCTCTTCTGGAAGAGAAAGCACACCAAGAGCGGAGGCTGCATTCGTCTCGTGTTCTTTTCTCCCCCTGCTCTGTGTAAAAGCATTAATAACATTTGTTTCCAATCTTTTATGTGGAAAACTTTGCATGTAACACAAAAATCTTCTGGCAGGAGAGAACCCTTGTGGGGAAGTGATGTGATTATAATTTGATATTTGAGCTGAATTCTTCTACCCAGCGCGGCCACTGCAACCAGGCATGAGCTGCTCTGGGCTGGCAGAATTCCTCCATGACACCTGCTGAGAAGCATCCTCAGCTCTTGTAGTGTCTGCAACAGGTGGCCCTTCCATTTTGGGTCCCCATCACCCCAGTGGAGAAAAGCAGAGCAAAGGATGCAGACTGTCGCTCAAGTTGCCCCATTCGTGCAGCAGAAGAGAAGCTGCCTAGAGTGCCTCCCAGAGGTATGCCGTCTGGGACTGAGTGTTACACATGACAGGATGCACAGATTTTCTTTTGAGCAGCTTCCAGAGTTTCCTGCTTTCCTCTTCAGCCAGCCAATCAGGGTTCAGGGATGAGACTTTTTAGTGCTGGTACTTCTGGAATTCTATACACATCAGCTGTAGTAAAATGGCATCAAGTTTCAGCGATTAAATTGAGACCTGTAGTGCTCTTATCCTATTTTGTGTTCTAGACATTACTCTATGTCAGCTATGCTGCCATGGGGGTGGGGATGTTCTTTCAGTGTCTATGTAAATTGCTTTCACATTCCTGTCTCTTGCTTGACGCAGTAATGCTTATCTCTAAAGAAGAACAGGAGGCGAGGTGTGTTGTCTCCCAACCGTGGGAGCAGAGCAATTCCCAGCTTCGCATAGTAGTAACGCTTACCAGCACTAGCCCGCACGCGGGAGGGTGCCTAATTGGCCAGCGCAGTGGGGGTGTGTGCATACGAATGCCCTATATCTCATTAGGTTCAATAGGCAACGGTTATTCTTAACAGTGACTGTGTTAATGCATCTATGGCTCTTCAATAAAAGTATAACATTTCTATGAAGTGTGTACTCTGTTGTTGGCTGTGGGTTCTGACACTCTTCTGGATAGTGTACCACATGTGTTTTAGGAAATTACTGTATAGTCTGACTGGTTGCAGTCCTTGGGTCTCAGAGTGACCTTTCACATTGCCTACTGACTGATCCTTTTAACTGAGATGCTGAAGATTGAAACTGGGACCTATTTTTTTTTTAAAGTAAAATGGCATCTGAAAGTCTCATGAGAGCTTTACTCCCCCCTCCCATGATGTATTTGCCCACATGTTGGACCAGAGAGGGGTATGTGTGGCTCTACCCTAACTCTGATGGGCATCAGGTGTATGTCCGATAACAGCGGCTTAGTTTTTTCTGTCATTGAGAATGGTCCCTATCAGGCAAGTGTCTTTTCCACGCAAAATGTGAATCCTTCTTGTGGCTGCACTGTGAGCAAGCATTGGCATCTAGGATCATTTGGGTCCCCGTTCCTTATCGCCTGCTTTCCAGAGATCCTGCACAAAAGGAATTCCTGTGGGCTTATGGTTGTGGCTTGGCTTCTTCCATCATCGCAAACTGGCTTCCATCTCCCCTTTAAAAATTATTTTGCAAGCATTCTTCAACTATTGCCGAAACTACAAATACATTTTAAAATGAATAGTGTTATAGTTCAGTTCAGTTATAGTTATAGTTCAGTTCAGTTCAGTGGCAGAGCAAAAATGGACTCCCTGTATGCTATTAGATACATCTAGAGCAGGGGTCCCTCCCCAATCTTTCTGAGTCTGTGGATGCTTCTGGAATTCTGACACAGGGTGTGTGTGCACAACTACAAAATGAACACACACATTAACGCATGAAGCTGCCTTCTACTGAGTCAAATGATTAGTCCATCAAGGTCATTATTGTCTACTCAGACTAGCAGCGGCTCTCTATCCGATCCCTCACAGCTATAAGTCCAATACACGTTTAAGCAAAGTAGTATTTTATTAAAGCCATGTTAGAGCAGGAACAAGTGCACTGTTGAGAATACCTGGGACGGGCTGAACAGGGGATAATGAAAGACATTCAAACCATTAATAACCAATAGACTTGGTTCCCGCCGCGCGGGCAGACTTTCATATTCGCGCCCAAAAGCCTGAGAAGCAACGGTTCTATAAAGATAAACAATTAAAGCTTCACACGGTCCAGCTCATTATAGTCTAAGCAAAGCGGCTCCTTCTCCACACCTGTTAATCTTGCAGATAAGCGTACACTAGCGTTCATAGAATGGAATGCATGACACAGGGATACACACAGAACACACAGGAGGCATGCGGAGATGCCATAGGAGAGAGGGGTTTTTTTCCCATCCACAGAGTTCAATGGCAGCTAGCT
>NW_015176001.1:8793-19276 GCF_001447785.1 Gekko japonicus
TATTTGCGTTTTGTGAAATTCACATTTTGACAGCTTAGCAAAGAGTTTGTGCTTGTGCAACGTTTTCAGCACTTTCCTGACCAGTTTGACGTGTGAGGGGAGGTCAAGGGAGTACAGTAAAATGTTGTCCAAGTAAATAAGCACCCCATTAAACAAATGCTCATGCAACACCTCATTATTCAAGTTCATGAAGACCCCAGGGGCGCCCTGAAGACTGAAAGGCATAACAAGGTACTCGAACTGCCCCAAAGGTGTATTGAAGGCGGTCTTCGATTCGTCGCCTTCCTTGATGCGCACCCGAAAGTATGCATCCCGGAGATCCAGTTTGGAAAAGATTTTCCCCTTTGCCGCTTCTGCCAGTAAGTCTTTAATCAGCGGCATGGGGTAAGCATTCGTAGCAGAGACAGCATTCAGGCCCCGGTAATCCGTACATAGCCTCAAGCCCCCATCCTTCTTTTTCCGGAAGAGGACTGGTGCCGCAAAGGGGGAGGAGGCCGGGCAGATAAATCCCCGAGCGAGGTTTTTGTCAATGAATTTCCTAAGTTCCTGCCTTCTCGGCCATCCCCATGGCATATATTTTCCCTTTAGGCAACTTGGCCCCCGGTACCAGTTCGATGCTACAGTCTGAATGTCTATGGGGGGGCAGCTCGTCTGCCTCCTCTTCCCCAAATGCCGGGCCCAAGTCCCTATATTCCTCAGGCAGTGAGGAGATCTCTTCACTTGTCAGGAGCACAAACGGGGATTCTTTGTTTGGTAAGGGGCCCCACTCCGGTTCCCATCGGTGCTTTGTACATCTGGGTGACATAAAGTCAATCTTCCCCTCTTCCCAAAGTATATATGGATCGTGGCTGTATAGCCAGGGGGACTGGAAGCTGGGGTGAAAAAGCTCAAAGAGCCTTTAATATTCACCCAGATGGATGGGTCCCCCATGAAAGATCCCTGCATATATGAGACTATGCCATTACGTCTGGGGGCAGGGGATCACTGGGAAGAGAGGGTTTTCATAATCAACCCCCAAAGCCGATTTTCGTTAGTATTGGGAGTCACCGAGTATGACTTCAAAATAATTAAATATAAGAGCTCAAGCTATCAAACTACTGTTAAGATGGTACTACACGCCTTTGAAATTGCATCAAATTAATGACGAATACTCACCTATATGTTGGAGAGGTTGTAATTAAACTGCTAATTATATCCATTGTTGGTGGTCCTGTAAGAAAATAAAACAATTTTGGTTAATCATAAAACAAGCTATTAAAGAAACAACAAATATTGACATTCTTTTAAAACTTGATGTTGCTTGATTTATGGCAAGATATTAAAATCCCCCTTATATATAAGGATCTTATTTCTACACTATTGATGGCAGCAAAACTGGTGATAGCCACTAATTGGAAAAGTACAACTTCTTTAACCTTACACCAATGGTATATAAAGGTATGGGAGTTTTATACAATGGAAAAGATAATGACTTCTTTACCTCCAACTAATAGTTTTGAGAAGCAATCAATGTTTTATTCAAAATGGATAAGTTTTATAGAAGCAACAATAGATAAAGCCATTATTCCAGTTTCTTCTGTACCGCAACGTTATAAGAAATAATTGCTCTTTTTAAGACACCTGTTAGTTATAATTTAAAAATATAATGGTTTGATTAGTTGTAAAGAAATGTTAAAAAAAAAAAAAAGGACAGCCAAGGGCTACACCGGCACATCGACCAGCTATGCCGCCGGACAATGCCATTGGACCCTGAGGACTTGAACATGGCCGAGGTTCCGGAGACCTCACACCAGGCCCAACTCCCGGTGGCCGACCCTCGGCCTCTACCCTTAGTTGAACCTGAAACACCTCTTCTGGAGGCACCGGGGATGCCAGCACCGCCGCCCCCAGCGCCTCTCCCAGCCAGCTCACCTCTGAGGGCTCCTGGAGTAGAAACAGCAGCAGTCCCTGAACCTCGCCGCTCTACCCGCACCAGGAAGTTACCAGCCCACCTGAAGGACTTTGTCTGTGGGTGCATTCCGGACCGGGGGGGAGGGGTGTAGTGTATCAAGTCCTAACAAGTCCAGACAAGTCCAGAGACAACCGTCGAGCTTCGCTCCAAGAGACAATGGACTATGCGGATCCTAGCCCACTCCAATCAGGGGGCTAGGTTCATGGCCGAGAAGCCAATGGGACTCTCGGCCACTGTAAATAACCTATGGGGAAGTGGGGGGGTGTTTTGGGTGGCGGTTTCTCAGGGGATATGAGCCAACCTGTGAGCCGGCCAAAGCTGTCTTGTTCCTGATCGAATAAAGTATGCTTAGCTGAAATCACTCTCCGTCTGCGTACTTTTCAGGTGGGCTCTCACTTTTTATTTTCAAATTGTCTCTGTGTGCATGGCTGGGTTGGGTGTGGGGGGGAAAGGCAACCCTGACTGTTCCCTGGAAGGCCAGATACTGAAGGTGAAGCTCAAATACTTTGGCCACCAAATGAGAAGAGAACATTCACTGGAGAAGACCCTGATGCTAGGAAAGATTGAAGGTCAAACAAGAAGGGGACAGCAAAGGATGAGGTGGTTAGTGTTACCGATGCAACGAACATGAAATTAAGCAAATTCCAGAGGACAGCGGAAGACATGAGGGCCTGGCGTGATGTGGTCCTTGGGGTCGTGAAGAGTCATTCGACTGTGTGACTGAACAAAAACAAAAAGCATCATAAATATTCCAGTCCCACCACTCCCCTACTTTTCACTTACCCTGAACCACTTGTCCCATCTTTAGTCCCACCCCCCACCCCAGCAGAGTATTTGACAGTGGCTTCTGAGCAGCAGGGTGTCTCACAAGGGAGAGCTCCTTGGCCCGCTGTTGACAGGCTGGGCAACTTCTCAGCAATCTGCTTAAGCCACATGATCTGACTGGCTGGGCTGAGTTGAGATCCCAGGGAGCAGTGCAGTGAAGTTGCAAGGTCTCCTGAGGACTAGGTGCTAAAGGGTGATGGCTGTCAGAGGAAGAGGCTGGAACGGGGTGGAGCCACACTTCACTTGGTGGGGACAGAGGATGGCACCTGGCAGGTGAGGGGGACAGCTTGGTGCAGGGCCAATTCCAGGTTTGGGTGGTCCCTGGGCAGACAGTTTCCAGGGTCCCCTCCCCCGCTCACCACCAGGCACTTATGACCTTCTTCCCTCCCTCCTATCTGATTTTGTGTGGTTGTTCCAGAAGACAACTCAGAGTCCATCTTTTAGAACATATCTCAAGACTGAGGAAGCCCCATTGACCCATTTTCTGGTGGAACAACATGGTGACAGCAATTTGAAATTTTTAGTGTCACAAACAGTCAAGGAGACTAGGAATATAAATGTACCAAAAAACGCTGCTGCAATTAGAGTGTAAGTGGATTTTTCATTTGAACACCCTAGAGCCCCACGGATTAAATTCTTCCTTAGACTGAAGTTGTTTTTTTAATAAAGGACATGACTAAAAAAAATTTTTTTGAACACAACTTTTCTCTTAAAGAGAGGGCAGAACTAAAATGTACCATTGTATTTTAAATTTAGCAAAGGTGCTCAAGATATTTTTCAGGCTCTAACAATAGTTGGGATACGTGTTGTATCCCACCTGTAAACAATTAGATTAGATGAGAAACCAGCAGAGCAGTCTAAGCACTAACGCTGTATTAGGCTGTACGTAAACATAGATTTCAAAGTCTGCAGTGCAGAACGCTCCTCAAAACAGATTGAACAAGCAGAGAAAAAACTTGGTGAGTATGAAATTGGATGTGAACATGTGCTGTAACAACGCGTTGTTCCCAAGAATGTTTTGAAACATTGGATGTGGTCACACGGCAAGTTTATCCCGATTTGTTCCTGCTATAGATTTGATCGGGAATATTTTTTTTTCATGTTGGGATGATCACACACCCCTCCCCAAACTGCTTGCATTGCACGGCGAGGTTCCAGGCACCATCCAGATAGCTGCACTACCCTAGCGGCAGCGCGGCTTGTTTTTTTTTTTTTTTTAAAATTGGCTTTGCACATGTGCATATACACATGGCTCAATCACTGCTTCCACTGGGACTCACCATACTCCCTTGTTTTTGCAGGTTCCCCCCCCGAACAGCGAACAAAATTAACTGGCAACCTACAACTGAGCACTGGAGTCTATATGTGTGCTTGAACGTTTATACATTGAATTTATTCAGCGCAGGATTGCTCATGCGCACAACGGAAGCTTAGGGGGGAAACTATCGTGAGAAGGACGTTCGGACGACCTAATTGCGATTATTGCGAGAGATGGCTGTCCAGATCAGCAAAATCGCAGATTCAAAGTGCAAATATCTGGAAAGTACTTGATTTTCCCGGTGTCGGAAAACTTGCTAGGGAACCGGGAGGATTGTGCGAGTGAGCCCACTTTGGTGTGGGAGATGGATCAGCAATTTTAAATGCGAAAGGGAACAACAGTGAAATCCAATCAAAATGACTCTGTGACCATTGTTATATGTTTATATGGTTTATAGTGATTGCCGTGGTACCTTGGTAAAGGATTGAACATGGGCCCATCAGAGCCACGACAGTTGATCAGATATTTGGAATAATATACATCTACATCAAAGAAGGACTGTGTAAAGCCTCTTTGAGCTGTATTATACAGAGAAACTTTGAGCATGGACAGTTCGGTTTACAAGGACACTTGAAATATTTGTATATTTTGTAAGTGAATGTGTTTTGTAATTTGTACCATAATATAAATGCTTAAGAATTATTATTGAATAGTGTTGTGTATGCTGACCGCCACTGGGGGCCAGTGCACTACCCGAGCTTGAATCTAGAGAACAATAGGGACCAGGCTCCTAGTCCCTCCATCAGGGAACCAATGGGCACCGTGGCGGGAAATTCAAACCCACCAACGGGGTCCAGGGGTGTGTCCCTGGAGTGTATATAGTTGGCCTGCCGGCTGTTAGTGGTTGTCTTGTTGTGTACCTAATAAAGCGTGCTATGCACTACATCGTTGTCTGTCGTCCATCCATGCGGCAACCCACCACATAACAAATAGATTGCATAATAATGTCACGGTTGTTTTTTTGTTTACTTACAACCTATCCTGTGATCTCACGTTTGTATAACCTCTGGTTGGTGGCTGGAGATCTCCTTGGATTTCAACTGATCTTCACACACCTGGAGAAAATGGCTGCTTTAGAAGGTGGACTCTGTGCCATTCTACCCCATTGAAGTCTCCACCCTCCCCAAACCCTGCCCTCCTCGGGCTCTGCCCCCCAAATTGCCAGGTATTTTCCAACCCGGAGCTGGCATCCCTACCAACAAACCATCTGGCCTCCAAGCAATTCTTCACACTCAGGAATGCAAAGTTCCTTCCCCAACAGAACAGCCACTTGTCCTGATCCCAACAGTGCTACAGCTGAAGGGTTTTATCCTCTCCACCAGCATCCTTGGCCATCTGCCCCCACCCCGGGGCCATGGCAGCTGCAGAACCATCTTTGGGCTGGATGTGGCTGCAATCCTGAGAACACTTTCCTGGGATCCAGCCCCACTGAAGAAAATGGGGCTTGCATCTGAGTACACATGATAAGGGTTGGTCTGTGGGTCTGCTTTGTCCAGCTGGCCAAGCATTGCAGCAGTGACGAGACGCATTTCGGGCTTGCCACAGGGTCCATTTTTTCTCTCTCTCTCTTTTCTTTTTTTTGGGGGGGTATACTTTTAGTTTTAACCCTTTTAATCACTCTTAGTAAGCTGCTTCCGATTCCAGTATTGGTAGAAAGAGATGGCAGCAATATTCTCGTTAAACAACTAAAGAAATGACACTCAGGTTTTTCAGAGATCAGGGACATCCTTCTGGATGAACATGCATGGGACACCCCACCCCCCCATAAAGGATCACCAGCCTTTCCTGCCAGGATTGGGATTCAAACTGAGCTGGCAGAAAGCAAGTAATGCCGGAGAAGGATCCCTGCAGGTAAGTTGATCTGCAAAGCTGAGCTTGCTGAGGCACTTTTTTCCATCTTAGACGTGATATATTTCAGGAGCATGGAAATATGTTTCAAGCATCTTCCAATATAACCTAGCAACATAAAATTGGATTATATGTTAAATACCTGTTAGCAAGGGCTGTTTTGAAGGTGCGTTTGCACACAGTCATTTATTAAACAATAATAGGGGAAAACTCTTGTTGGAAACGAGATCAAAGTATATCTAGATGGTGTCATGGCGAGGGTTTGGAGGCCTGCTAAAATGGTATGATTTCTGCGGCCTTTCCTTAATCTTATTAGCAATTTCCACTTGATGGAGCCAAATAATAACTAACATCTCCAGTACAGGGTAAACACCCTGTCCTGGTTTTCACAGCATCTGCAGACAGGATCCTTCAAGGACCCTGAAGGTTTTTTTCTCTTCATGACTTGCAAGAAGGATCAGCTGTGGTTTTTCTGTATCCAAGGCGACTGAAAACAAGCTTTGGTCCCATGGAACAGGTGTCAGACATGGCTATTCTTTTTTCCTCCTTTGCCAGATGAACTGAACAAAACTGCCTGTTTGTGCCTCAACACTCAGGAAAAGACAAAAGACTTCTCTGCTTGATAGGCCAAGGTCCATTTGGGCCAGAATCGTGTTTTCTACATAGGCTTTTAAACTCAAAGTAGGGAAATTCCTGGATATTTTGTGGTGGAGAAGAGTTTAGAGAGGGGAGGGAGCTCGGCAGGGATGCGATACCATAGAAACCACCTTCTAACACTGCCATTTCCTCCAGCAGAACTGACCTCTGTGATCTGGAGATCTGTCATTATTTCAAGAGAATGCTTAGGCCTCGGATTGCCAGCTCTGGGTTGGTAAATACCTGGAGATTTTGGGGGTTGAGCCTGGGAGAGTGGGGTATGGGGAGGGGTGGAACCTCAGCAGGATACAATACCATACAGTCCATCCTCCAAAGCAGCCATTTTCTCCAGGGGAACCGATCTTGGCCATCTGGAGATCAATCATAATAGTGGGAGACCTCTAGGTGATACCTGAAGATTGGCAACCTTAGCCAGGCCTGACCTGGAGGTTGGCAACTTTGCACAGTAGGCAGCCTCTGGAAGCTAAGAAGCAGGTCCAGGGATGAGATGGTCAGCCCCCTATGGTTTGTACTGGCATCTGTTACACAGAGAGTTGTGGCTTCTGGCCACGGGGTTCCATAGGGCTATCGATAGACCACGTTCTGTGCTTCTCCAGCTAAAAACTTTTGTCAGCACCTGTCAATGAAAAGAACTTAAATAGATTTTACAAACGTCTGGGAGCTGAAGCTTGCCTTTTTTTTCTATGTCAAAAGGTCTGTGTTTAGAGTGTGGAAAGATTAAGCGAAGCCTCTTACCTTGAGTCACTGATCTGAGGTTGTGAAATAAATGCAGAGCACAGACTCATGCTGTGATGTTAGCAACTCCTTTTGGGAACTCCCACCCATCTTGGACTCCTTTCCCTGACAGATTGTCTTGAAGTGGCACAATGGTAGGGGGCGGGGCTTCAACCTACTACAAGATGGTGGATGCCTAATCCTCAAGCTCCTGACCCCTCTCCTGACTGTAGTCAAAAATATCAGACAGGAGGCTAAATGACTCCCTGGTGGGTGATGTGGGAAAAGGTGATCTTAAAAAGAAAGCGTCTCTTACTGGCTCACAATCTTTAACATCATTTTTTCATCCTGAGAACTGCAGTGCTGAGAGGCCTGGGGCCTGGCGATCTGATTCCAAAATGGCTGCTGCTAAATCTTCTCTCTCCTCAGACAATGAACCTGTTACAAAAAATGACCTCATGGATGCCCCACACTCAGCTGAGGCAGGCATGATGGACAGACTCTCTCTTCTCTTAAAGCCTGTGGTAGAACAACTGAATGATCTAAAATTATTGATACAACAGACAGCAAAAATAGCTGATACAGCTATGGAAATGGGTATCACATAGCAAGAAGAGATTACATCCAACAGCAGGAAGCCTGGCTTTCTAATAAGGTAATGCTCTTAGAAAACATGAACAAATATGGTCACTTGAAATTCCGGGGTTTGACAAAGAAGGAAGAGGGTAACATGGAGCCGAGCTCCTGTTTTTTTTAGCCTCCTGGCTGGCTCCACTATTAAATATGGAGGAAGATATAGCCCCAACCATTAATTGAGCCTATAGAGTTGGGTCAATAAACAACCCCCACCTTAAAGGGCCACAATAGCAGAATTCCCAGATGCCAGGACCCAATTAAAGATACTTCAGATGGCTAGATCTCAGATCCAGATCTTCTCTTCCCCGATCTATTATCAGAAGCATTATAAAAACGCCGGAACGTCAAACTGGCTGCCGCAAGCATATGGTACCAATGGTCTACTACAAGCAATCTCAGGCCCCGGTCACACGGGACGTTTAGGCCTGGAAGAGGGACGGATCGGGGGTGTAGCAAACGGGCGTGATCACACCGCAACATCTGTGAAGTGGCGCGCACCCATCCCCGATCCGGCCCTTTAGGCCGAAAATGCGCATATAAAAAAAAACCTAGAAAAAGGTAGGACATACCTGAAATGGCGCAGCAAGCACGGCCGTGAGATCGCCGCCGTGCCCATCTTCAGGAGCAATCAAGGCTCCTGGCCAAACTGCGCATGCACACACATGCGCAGCCAGCTGCCTCACGCTCCCTTCCATGGAGCCTAATGGACCCAGTGCGACTTCAGATGGCACTGCAGGATCCGATGCCCCCTGGTGGTTCGTTGGATGAGCTTGTGGATGACTGGCATAGCCGACTTTCTACGGCCATCAACGTGATTGCTCCCCAGCGCCCTCTGCGCCCTCGCTCTAAGCTGCCCCCCTGGTATACCCAGGGGTTGCGGCTTATGAAACAGGACCTCAGATGGTCAGAGAGATGGTGGCGCCGAGCTCGCGACGAGGCTACAAGAGCATCTTATAGGACATTTATGAGATCCTATGAGATGGCAGTCAAGGCTGCGAAGAGAGATTACTACGCAGCTAGGGTTGCGTCCGCTAGCTCACGCCCGGCCCAATTATTTAGAATGATTCAGTCATTGACGGCTCTGCCACAGGGCAGACAAAATAGTAGGGAATTGGACATTGGCTGTGAGGCTTTTGTGAGCTATTTCGCGGATAAAGTCTTGACGCTCCGGCGCGACCTCCCCGCCACAGTTGATACAGTGAGTGAACTCGAGGCCCCTTGCATGGCTTCACCGGGTTTAGAGGGCTTCGACCAGCTCAGCCTGGAGGAAGTTGATAGATTGCTTGTATCTGTGCGTCCAACCACTTGCAGCCTTGATCCGTGCCCCTCTTGGTTCATTAAAGCGGGCCACGAGGGGTTTCAAGGTGCCTTGAGGGAGATTATCAACAAGTCCCCTTGGAGGGGCGGTTCCCCAAGGCACTCAAGGAAGCGATGGTCCTCCCTCTCCTGAAAAAGCCAACTCTGGACCCGGCTGAATTGGCCAGCTATCGGCCGGTGTCCAATTTGCCCTATTTGGGCGAACTGATTGAGAGGGCGGTGGTGACTCAGTTAAAGAGCTTCCTAGATGACGCTTCTGTCCTCGACCCATTCCAGTCTGGCTTTCACTGGTTGCCCTTATTGACGACCTCCGTAGACATCTGGATTTAGGCGGTGTGGCGGTGCTGCTGTTATTAGATCTGTTGGCCGCATTTGATACGGTCGACCACCGCCTTGCCGATGTGGGGATTCAGGGGCTTGCTCTTCAATGGCTTGCCTCTTTTCTCCAAGGTCGGGGACAGAGGGTTGTGCTAGGGAAGCAGCAGTCTTGGAGGCACCTGCTTGAATGCGGAGTGCCTCAGGGGGCAGTACTCTCTCCGATGCTATTTAACATATACATGCGCCCCCTCGCCCACATTGTCCGGAGGTATGGGCTTGGGTGTCATCAATATGCAGATGACACCCAGCTCTATCTGATGTTGGGTGGCCAGTCAGACTCAAATCCAGAAGATCTTCACCGGGCCCTACAGGCTGTGGCTGGGTGGCTCAGGCTGAGCCGGCTGAAGCTGGACCCGGCGAAGACGGAGGTCCTGTGCCTGGGTCGGGGTGGTATGGGATTGGGGCTCCCACTCCCAGCCTTTGATGGGGCTCCTCTCGCACCACCTTCGAAGGTTAGGAGTTTGAGAGTGCTCCTGGACCCCACCTTAACGATGGAGGCCCAGGTAGCGGCCACTGCTAGAGCAGCCTTCTATCATCTATGGCTGGTGCGGCAGTTGGTCCCCTTCCTTAGCCGCGACGATCTGGCCACAGTGATCCATGTGACGGTTACCTCAAGGCAAGACTACTGTAACGCTCTCTACATGGGGCTGCCTTTGTCACAAATTCGGAGGCTGCAGCTGGTGCAGAATGCGGCGGCCAGGTTGTTGTTGGGTGCTCCTAAATGGGAGCACATCACCAACCTGTGCTGAAAGTGCTGCACTGGCTGCCTATAGCGTACCCGATTCGCTTTGAAGGGCTGGTGCTTACCTTTAAAGCCCTACATGGCCAGAGTCCAGCAT
>NW_015176001.1:19344-40592 GCF_001447785.1 Gekko japonicus
GAGTTGTTGAGTGAGAGCCGCCCGCCGCCACTACCACCACCGTGCAACTGCAGAGCAGTATCGCCAGGTTGGGCCGATTGGTCATCTGGAACATCATGGCCCATGGCGTCCCCCCCCCTTTGATCCCTCCCTGATATGCAGTGGGGGAGTGTGTATTTATAGTCTTTCATGTATCCTGTTTGATGTGAATTTTAGTCTTAATTGTTTTAACCTGTTTTACTTTTACTGCACTTTGTGCCTATGTAAGCCACCCTGAGCCCGCATGCGGGGAGGGCGGGGTATAAATGAAATAAAATAAATAAATAAATAACTTATTAACATAACTTGTTTGCATATGCCACACCCCCTGACATCACCGGAAGTGTGTCAGAAGGCAACACCCACTGCTCAGGCGCCACTGGACTGTTTTGGATTGCTAGCTACTGGGGGGGGGGGGAACATGCAGATCTGTCCTCACAGAGGAGGGAGAGCTTGTACCTGAAGGCAGGGGGCTCTGCAACTTACCTGGTTGCTTCTTGCTCCTCGTGGCCTGACTGAGGGCTGCTGGGAACAGGGGGCGGGGGTTATTGCATGTGCCCTCCCCCTGGGCTCCTTACTGCTGGAGCTCCGCTCCTGTGCGCTTCTGCAGGAAATGACCCCAGGAATAAACAGTTCTGACCTTGATGGACCAGTGGGCTAATTCACTAGAAGGCAGCTTTATGTGTTCTATTTCCTATGCTTGGAAATTTGTGTGTACAGACCACACATGGAAAGAGCAAGAATCCAGGAGCATCTTAAAGACTTCCTAAACTTGTGGCAGGGTATGAGATTTGTGTCTCACAATTTGTGAGTCACATTTCTTTTAGTCTTTAAGGTGCTGCTGGACTCTTGCTCCTTTCTACTGCTACAGACAGACTAACATGGTTACCCATTGTAATGTATCCATCTCAGACCGCGTGCGCGGCCATTTCACCACGCGGTCAGGCGAAGCGACAGAGCTTTGCTCTCAAGAACAATGGGACAAGCGGATCCTAGCCGGCACCTATCAGCAGGCTAGGCTCCTGGCCGAGAGCCTATGGAACTCTCGGCCACTGTAAATAGCCAATCACTTGTGTATGGGTGTGTTTGGGGGTGCGGGGTTATGCACTTATAAACCAGCCTGCGACCTGGCGACTCTTGTTTTGTTCCTGATCTAATAAAGTATGTGAGAGCTGAAACACTCGTCAATCTCAGTACTTTTCACCCATCCTGATTATTTGGTGGTGTGGGACAGGATTGCACATCAGCAGTGATGGCACGGCATCATCCCTGACTCAAACTATGGTTCTTTCTGATCCCCATGAGTTTTGAGGAGTGTCCTTCCAACAGTGGAAATTGTGAGGAACGTGGAAAAATGATCCTCCCTCCTAGTCCATCAGGACGCAATTGGGTATTCTTCACAAAACAATTGGACGGAGTAAGAAGGAAGCGGAGAGAATGCCAAGCTGTGCATGTGAGAGAGTGGAGGTTCCCGTTTCCCCCTTCACTGCCCACGATGGAGGAATCAGCATCACTTTTGGCAAGTTTGCCACCAGCTCCTTGGTGGGGAGGGGGAAATGGGGGAGGGCTCAACCCACCCACCCCCTGCTTCGCCCTGCAAGCAGATGATCCGTGATTATCTAATGGGACTGAGCAGGTGAAGCCTTGTCTGATGGAACAGGCTTGGGGGCTTGTGCATTTGCTTATTCTGTTGCTGCTGGTGGGGTCGTTTGGATGTTAAAGATTCCCTCGTGTGGGTCTTCAGATGGAGGGTTGCAATTCCAGGTCGTGGACGGACTGACTGACCAAAGCCGGTTGCGACAGTGGCATCATATCCGGGGGAGGGGGGATTAAGAAGAGAGCGCCACAATTGTATTTGTGTGTGTGTGGATGGGGGAAATGGAAGCCTAGAATAGACAGTGTTTATGAAGTGGACGCTACAGACCTTCCAAATGGCTCTCCTGGAGAAGGAGAGAGAGAGAGAGAGAGAGAGAGAGAGAGAGAGAGAGAGAGAGAGAGAGGGAGAAGAGAGAGAGAGAGAGAGAGAGAGGTCGAATCTGCATTTGTCTTTCCCACCGGTGTCCCAGCCTTCTGACACTGTCTTTAAAAAAGCTGTCTACATTTGGTGTCATTTTCACACCTCAACAGTGCTAGCATACTTTTGCACAGTCCACATATGTTTATTGCCCTTTCGTGGTGGCTCCACTGTCATTGCACCTCCACACTGCTTTAAAAGAATCTTCTCCAAACAACGTTCAAACAAGCATAGAGAAAAACGGTGTCACAGCAGCACAAAACTGATTAAAAATGCAAATGCAGAGAGAGAGAATTGCCTTGGCTTTCCCTTTCCCACAGATATAAAGCATTTCAGGGAAGGGAAGGGAAGGGGAAGAAGCTGTGCTGTCACAGTGCTACACTGCAAAGCATCATCGCTGACCCCAAACGTGGAACCCCGCAAGGTTCCTTCTTCCAGCCACTTGTTCTCTCAGCTGTTTCTCACCTCCTCTCCCCAAGCATTTGGGGTGTGTTTTAGGGGCAGTGTGGTTCTATCAGCCAATGTTTTCAAAAGAGTGAGTGATCAATGACACAAGTTGTCTTGTCACTGATGAAACAGTCAATTTGCAAATATTTGCAGAGGGAAATAAGATTTCTGAAAGAAAGCAGTGTCAGACTAGGATCTGGGAGACCCGGTTTCAAATTCCCCCCTCTGCCATGGAAGCTCGGTGGGTGACCCTGGGCCAGGCACACGCTCTCAGCCTCGCCCACCTCACAGGGCTGTTGAGAGGATAAAATGAAGGAGAAGAGAGTGATGTAAGCTGCTTTGGATTCCCACTGGGGGGAGGGGGAAGGCAGGGTATAAATTAAGTCAATAATTAAATAAATAAATACCTTGGTTTAAGATAATCTTAGCTGATTATTTGGCAGGCCATCAAGTGTCTGAGATGATCACATGACATTATATCACACAAGACGCATCCCTCCTATTACAGTAATAAGATCATGAGCCCTGTTTAATAGCTCTTTAAAAAATCCTACAGTCTGTTTTTATAAGCGGAATCTGATAAGCTAGCATTTGTGACCATAGTTCACACCCTCTTAGAAGAAGGGGGGGAGGGAGACTGTTGGTAGTCAAACAGTCTTTTCCCATCAGGCCATCTTGGAAAGATATTTGGAATTTCCCTGAAGATTCAGATCTTCAAAGAGCTCCCTAAGAGCTGAAGAACGTCCAAGACAAACTGAAGTCAGCTCTCCACCCTTGTAGCCCAGAAATCCTCGCTGGATACAATTTTAATATTAGGGATTAAAAATATACGGTTTTGCAGTCTTGAAGCCTGTTCTTTCTAATTGTAATGTGTTTTGATTTTACACCACGTGGAATATTATCCGAATCACTTTTCAAAGTTGTAAAGAATAAGGACAAGGATTTAGCATAGAAAAATGGGGTCTCTTCCAACGGGTGACGAGATGTTTCCAGCCAGCAGGCCGTGCAAGAGAGGAAAATGAGCCATTAACCATCAGGTATTTTTATAGACAGTCTTTGCAAACATGCTATCTCTGGTGATCTTTCTTATAAAGGTGAAAAGGTTAAAACAGTAATCTGGAAAGAGTCAGGCTAATAGGGAATATGGGAGTTTATCAGTTTTTCTCCTCGGATCTCTCCATCAGTCCCAAGAGAACTGCAAGTGGGGCTGCAATGAATAAAAACATTAACTAAAGGCTCCTTTGAGCCAAGAGGACCCACTCATGCAGGTGGCTGCCTGCTGCAACTCTGCATGATTTACTGTTCTGGCCTTCCCTCCTTCCAACCAACCTCTGCAGGGTTGTATGGTCTTTACATCAGGTAGGACTGGATCATGCAGGGGCTCCTGATACCGCACCAGAGCTAGGGGCTCCTGATACCGCACCAGAGCTATGCACTCTGAGAAGACGAAGATATAGTGCCACACAGCAAACCCAGCAAAACCCAGCATCCACGCACACCGCGAAATTGCACACCACCTCCATCCAGTAGCAGCAGGTACTGAACTTGCCCTGGGACACCCCTGTCAAAATTACAGTGACTGTCCTTATTGAGGGAAACCCCTGTAAGATGGAGCTCGGCACCAGGTCCTCTCTCTCCATAATTTCGGAGGATGCCTTTAGGAGACTCTGTACGAGGGGTGGCCCTCACCTTAGGCTTGTTGGTTCTACCTTGAGGGACTTTCAACAGAACAAAGTGGCTGTGAAGGGGGTGGGCAAGTTCCGAGTACAGTACCGGAATTCTGATGGACTTTTGGACTTGCTGGGGGGGGGTATGCCGGGGGCCGTCGCTCTCTGGTGGAACGTCTGGGGTTCGGAATAGGGACCTCGGGGTCCCTGCTCCCTGTGCTGGGGCCCTCCTGTTGTGCCGGCCCCTCAGTTTCTGGAGCACTGGCTGTTGGGGCCTCCTCAGTGTCCTCCGGGGGGTTAGGGGTGTTGTCGGGACCCTCGTCTCTGGGCGGCTCCTGCGCCGGTGCGTTGGGGGCCCCCCCTTCTGGGGCAACTCCGTGCTCCCGCTCCTCGGTGTCCGTCTGTTCCGGAAGCGGCCGCCGCCGAAGCTGGTCGATGTGCCGCCGCAGGACTTGCCCATCCTCTGTGGACACCTCATACATCACCGTGCCGGTGGGGCGGATGATGCGGCCCGCAACCCATTCCGGCCCTCTTCCGAAGTTCCTTGCGAAGACAGGGTCCTCTGGGAAGAAGCCGCGGGGTGCTTTTCTCGGTTCCGGGTCGTTCCGTGGCTCTGGGGCCTTGTCGGGGTGCAACCAGGCCAACAGGGTGGTTGGTCTCCTGCCCATGAGAAGTTCGGCTGGGCAGCGCCCGCTTACTGGGTTGGGTGTTGTCCTTTGCGCCAGGAGGAAACAGGCGATGCGGCGCTCCCAATCCCCCTCCGTTAGGCGGCTCAGCCAGAGCTGCGATGTTCAACCCGAGAATGTCGCCAACCAGCATACCTAAGAGACTATGTCTGTTAAGGTGTTTTGGAACTTAGGGGGGGGAGGGGTGTTATGTATTGAGCCTAAGCCATCCCTGAATGTGGACCTTGAACTGGGTGAGCTTGCTGACCAGGATCCTGGAATTGACCTATAGCTAACCAGTGTAATGTAAATAGCCTATCCTTGGGAGTGTGTGTGTGTGTGTGCGCGCGGGGTGTGGGGTTCGCATGCTTTATAAGCAGGGCTCAAGCCCTGCTGGGTGTCCTTGTTGTGTTCCTGAAATCACTAAATAAACTATAGCTGATCACGGCAATGCGTCCAGAACCCAGTATTTAACAGGTCCTAGTGTTTCTGTCTTGCACCATGAAACCCCCCTGGTAGCCTTTGAAGTGGAAGCCATGATGACTCTTGGGCAAACAAGCAAAATACGGAAATGATGCTGAGTGATAATGGCAGCTCACTTACAACACCCAGTTCTCTTTGATCCCAAGCTTCTTTTGTTCAAATATACCCATCCGTACACATTTGCTATTGGTTGGAGCTTGAATTCCAGCATGCACATTGGAAATGCTATGTGATGCTGTGATTCCTTAGTCACCATGCATGCACGAAAAACAAGGGCAGCCGTCATACCCCCTCACCTTTAGCTGCATCAGCAGAAAACGGCTGTGGAACAGCCCCAGTAATTCCCATGGAAAGGATCCCATGCACATTATACACCAACTTTCAAAGTAAGAAAAACAACAACCCCATAATAAAATAACAGCACCCAACAGTCATAGACCATTGATATCGGTCACAAATACACATAAACTTTCTACACCAACTTTGTGAAACATCAATAAACATCTTGAATGTATAACCTCATTAAACTGAAATAATGAAGGACTGAGCCATCATCTGGGGAAAACAAGGAGCGCCATGGGGAAAGAGAGAAGAGGGGGGGGTGGAATGAAAGAAACATGAACGCAAATGCGCAGTGGCATAACCACCCACATCAAAACAGTCACGGCTCACTTCTTCAGAATTTTTGTTAGTCTTTAAGATGCTACTGGACTCGTGCTCTTTTCTAATATGGCTACCCTTCTTGATCTATTTGCTGTTGCCTTGGGCTAAATTGTGAATCTGAGAACACTAAGAGCACTGAAATAATAAACTGATCCTCCTTTTGTATATGATGTACAAACACTGAGACCGATTTCACACAAGAGCTGCGCTGCGGTCTTGCCTCCCTTTACCCCGCTTCTATTGGTCAATTTCCCACTCAAAGCCGCACGGCCACATTTTGACCCGTGGCTTTGCCCGATTTTCCCCACAGTTCTGTGATCCGCGGCGCAGCTCTCGTGTGAAATCAGTCCGATTTTCCATCTGTTCAAACATGGACCTCTCAGTGATGTTCAGCCTCAGCTGGTATAACTCTTGAGTCTGCAGACATTGCCAACATAGGTCTGGAGTTTTCAACAAACACTACATTTCAAGCATTCCCTGTTGTTGTTTTTAAAATACACAGAGACAGAAAAACAAATAGAAATATGCAAAACGAAAGGTCAGGGTTGGATTTAGGTCACCGATTGCTTTAAAAACTTGAGTGGTTTTTTTAAACCATCAGAATTAAAGCTAGGCTTGTTTCCATTAATTTCAGTGAGAAATGTATTTGTAGTGGTAAATCCCCCCCAACTAGGAATATAGAACTGCACTACTCACCCAAAGAGTCCCCCTTCCCAGATTTCAGGCAGAGAGGAAAAAGAAGTGGTGTTCTAGGTTAAGTGGAAACTGTTACTTGCAGAGTGGACAGGCATTTATTTATTCCATTTATAGCAGGCCTTTCTCCCCCAGCTTACATCATTCTTCTCGCCTCCATTTTATCCTCACAACAATCCTGTGATGTAGGTTAGGCAGGGGTCTTTTGGGGCTGGAGCACGCTGGAGCGCTGCTCCGGCAGCCCAGGAGCTCGCTCAAATGGTGGCGTCAGCTAGCCCTGCCCCCAGCTCCCTGTGCCGAAAGTGCTCAGGGGAGGCCCACAGAGCCCCACCGCCGGCTCCTCCGGGCCCACGCATAAGTGCTGCGGCTTGGGGGAGGCTAGAGAGCTCCACAGCCAGCTTCCCTGGCCCCCGCCAAAGCGGTAAGTAAGGGATCCGTGGGGCTGGGGGTGGCGGCGGCGGCTTGATGGGGGTTGCTTGGAAAGCCTCCCTCCCTCCCTTCATCTCATTGCCATCTTTCCCTCCTTTCCTTTTCTTTCCCTCCTTTTCTTGCTTTCACTCTCTCCCTTACCTTCCCTCTTTCTTTATTTCCCTTCTTTCCTCCTCTCCTTTTTCTCTTTTCCTCCTTTTGTTCTCTCCTTTTCGTTTCCCTCCTTCTTCCCTTCTCTCTCTCTCTTTCTTTCCCTTCTTCTTTCCTTCTCTTTCTTTCCCTCTTTCCTTCTCTCTTTTTATCCCCTCTTTCCCTCCTTCTTTCCTTCTCTTTCATTCCCTCTTTCCTTCCTTCTTTCCTTCTCTCTATTCTCTCTCTTTCCTTCCCTCTTTCCTCCTTCTGTGGCCCCCCCTTTTGCTCCCCCTTCTCACATCACTTCCAGTGATGTCAGGGGGCATGGCATATGCTAATAGCAAAGTAGCGCATTAGCATGCTAATGAGCTCCTGCAGCTCTTTTTCTACGAAAAGACCCCTGAGGTTAGGTATGACTGGCCCAGGGTTACCGAGCAAATTTCCATGGCAGAATGAGGATTTTAACCTGGGTCTCCCAGATTCTGGTCTGAGACCATTTCTGCAAGAGCACAACCCACTGTGTTGGTGTTCTTAAATATTTGAAACAAGCAAAAGGTTCCACAAAAGATTTTGCCTCCCAGGAAGTCAATCCGAATGTTCCATCTTCTTACTGCGCTGTTTCCAAATCCTGCCTTCCCTTCCTTTTCTTCAGATTTTAGCTCACCATTTTCTAGTGGGGAATTTCAGTATTCACAGCTACTTCCCCACCAAGCTGGGGTGCCCACTTAGCTGTTGTGAGGTAACTTTGGGGATCCCCCATCAGAAGTCTCTTGTCATGTCTGCTTTTCTGTCTTTCAGAACCTGCCTTTGGAGGCTTGGGGTGGTGGTGGCTGTGAATGTAGGGAGGATGACTGCCTGGCTTCCAGTGTCTGGCTGGCGGAAGGGGTCTGCCCAGGTGATGTTTCCTGGTGAGTCTCGTGTCACTAGCTTGTTCCTGAGCCGTTCTATAGACTCCTGTAACTGTAGCTGTCTTTTCCAGAGAGAGCACTGGAGAGACCTTTTTGGGGGGTCCATAACTGGGACCCTAGAAATGTAATCTGCCTCCAACTTGGAGAGATTGTAGAGGAGTGGGCAGCAGGATGAGGTTCCCTGTGTGTTTGGTGTGTGTGGCTTGCAGGGGATACATTCTATACACTTTTGAACCTGTGCCTGACATTTTCCCCAAAAGCACTTTCCTGGCTTGACCTTAGTCTTGTTGGGTTTGCAGTGCCACAGTGGCACTGGTTCTTCTGGGCACATTGCACTGGTTCTGCTGGGCTTGCAAAAATGTCCCCCACCTTCAGTTTCTACTACAGAGATTCTCTGGGACTTTGATTCTGCACAGCCAGGTTTCTATTGCTCTTGCTCTTGCTTTTTTTTTTTTTGCTGTTTTTCTCCTTCCATTGGAAGTAATGGAGGATAGGGTACCTTCTTTGGGGGCTGTAACTCGGACCCTGTAAGTCCAATCCTCACCAAACCTGGAGGGCAGATAGAGGAGAGTCAGCCAGATACCTGCTGCATGTTTGGTGTCTCTAGTTTGCACAGAATCCATTCTATACACTCTTAAATCTCCTGAACCTGCACCTGCCATTTCCCCAGAAAGTACTTTCCTGGGGGCACCTTCTTTGGGGGGCTGAAACTCGGACCCCATAAATGCAATCATCATCAAACTTGAAGGGCAGGTAGAGCAGAACCAGCTGGAGATCCCCTGCAAGTTTGGTGTCTCTAGCATACCATGGGGCTGTTACTCGTGCATTAGGAATCCCACAGACTGAACCAGTTTGTCTAGCAAGTTTGCGATGGTCTGAATGCTATGCATGCCACATATCATAAACTGGTACAAGCTGCATGTTCCTGGTTCATGCCCATCCCTAACTGTGACTTACATCAGTTTCAAACCAGTTTAATTGGCTTCTCTTTGTAGAATAATGGTTCTTGAAAAGTGGTGTAGGTGCTGTACATTCTCTCTAGCCCACAGTTGAAGAACCACTGCTTTGTAGTAAATTGCTCCTTCTAACACACAGTATCTGATGGGCTGCAGTTAATAATCTTTCAAGAAGCTTGGACAATCTCGGAAGTTTCCTTCCTATGTCATCCTGACAATGGTTGTGTGTGTGTGTTTTTTTAATTGCCTCCTTTAAAGCTGAATAACCCAAATCAGAGAGAAATTAAGCAATTCCACTTGCACAACATGCCTGAGCCTCTTCCATGTCTGCTGCCACCACTTTCCCTGGATTATCCTTTATTTAACAATAGTTGACTTATGGTGGCAGTCACTGAAATACCCCCCCCCCCTTATTTGTGCTGCAGTCTCAGTTGCAGGATTTGCTTTCCTTGCTTGGAAATAGCCAGCCAAGATTTTGGATGTGAGCCTCTTGCGACAATAAATTCAGACATGGGTTTTTGTGTATGTTCAAGTGAGAACAAGAAAATTTTCCAATTGGCTGTCAGCAAACATTTTTTTCCTTAAAAAAAAAAATCGTCATTGCTTTGGCAAGAGGGGGAAAACCCACACAGAGGCAAAGGGTTTTAAGTTTGCCTATGAAAGTCTGATCTCCTTCAGACCAAACAAAAAATAAAGGTGAAGCCAAAGTCTGACAAGCCTCTGTAACGCCACAAAGTGCTAAAAGTTGAAAGACCATCAAGTCTTATAAACGGTGTGCTTGGGCTGACATACATGTCAGTGGCCGATGTTCTTCATCATGGTGAAGCCAAGATCCTTTAACTGCCCCCGCTAATGGTTGCTTGGAAGCTGCGGAATATGACCCCCCCGTTATTAGGGCTGCCAACCTCCAGGTGGCATCTGGAGATCTCCCGATATTACTACTGGTCTCCTGACGATCAAGATCAGTTCCCCTGAAGAAAATAGCTGCTTTAGAAGGTGGACCCTACAGCATTATACCCTTCTGAGATTCCTCCCTGCCCCAAACCCCGCCCCCTCTAGGCTCCACCTCCAAAATCTCCAGGTATTTCCCAACCCAGAGCTTGCAACGCTACCCATTGTGTCACTTGACACCGGTGAGGCTGGAATGGATTTGTCCTTTATCTATCATCTATCTATCTATCTATCTATCTATCTATCTATCTATCTATCTATCTATCTATCTATCTATCTTATACCCTGCCCTCCCCGCAAGCGGGCTCAGGGCGGCTACATAGAGCCCTACATAGCTTGAGATTGGGTATCTGAGGTAAAGGTAAAGGTTCCCTTGCTCGAAAGCCAGTCGAATCCGACTCTAGGGTTGCGGTGCTCATCTCTGTTTCAAAGCCGAAGAGCCAGCGCTGTCCGAAGATGTTTCCGTGGTCATGTGGCCGGCATGACTAAACACCGAGGCGCACGGAGCGCTGTTACCTTCCCACCGAAGTGGTCCCTATTTATCTACTTGCAATTTCTTGCTTTCGAACTGCTAGGTTGGCAGAAGCTGGAACTAGAGACGGGAGCTCACCCCATCATGCGGCACACTCGGGTCTTGAACTGCTGAACTACTGACCTTCCACAGCCTGCAGTTCAGCGTCTTAACCACTTGAGCCACCGCAGCTCCTGGGTATCTGAAGGACTGTCTAAATTCCTGCCCGGGAATTAAGATCACAGGAAGAGGCCCTGCTGGCCAGTCAAAGAAGCTTACCTACTGGGAGCACAAAAAGGGCCTTTTTGGTGGCAGCCCAACGAATAAACAACCTCCCCAGGAAAGTGGAGCCCCACGAATAAACAACAACCTCCCCAGGAAAGTGCACCCGGCCCCTGCACTTTTGATCTCCAGGAGGCAGTTGAAGACAGTGGAGATACAAGCAGCTGAACTTAGTGCAAACGTCTGCTGTGGTCTTTTCCCACTGGCTTTGTTCTGACTTTGTGGTTAGAAGTGTATCCAACCAGGGGTCCCCAACCCTTTTGAACTGACAAGCATCTTTGGAATTCTGACACAGGTGGCGGGTATAGCCACAAAATGGCTGCCATGTGATGGCTGCTGCAGGAGATAGAACCGGCCACAACATGGCTACCCAAGATTACCTTCAGCCACATGGTGAAGAGCCTCGTGCTGCGGTAGCAGCTGCTGCCAAAGCAACATTTTTAAAAACCTGCACAGCCCATCAGATTTCCAGTGGCCAATCAGAAGCATTCCTTGCAAAAACCCTGCCTAGTCCTGTCCATTTCCAAAAAAGGCATGGCAGGCACCAGGAAAGGTGTCATTGGGCACCACCCCTGCATCAAACATATCATGCCTGCAGGGTCATGTCAGTGTAGTGTGAATGGAGTGGGTACCAAAACCTCAAGAACTCGGAGGACTGTCCTATACTTTTCAAACTGCGTAGGCTGCAATTTGTTTGGAGCACAGCACAGCAGTGTAAACCTGCCTCATTAAACTGAGGGAATCTGTAGGAATGGAACGGCATGAAGTTTTGAGATAGCTGGTTCTGGCATGTGCTGAGCCAACGGTGTGGCCCTCATCATCTCTCCAGGGGATACGGCTGCAGGCCACACATCCCTCCAGCTGCACAAGGGCGATCACGGAAAACTGCAGATACGCCCGTCCACGTGCACGAGCAACAAATGGGTCCAGAAGGATTTGATGAACAAGGAATGCTCCGGATTTCAGGCTCACATCTGAATCCCACCACTTGGGGAACAGAATTGCTCATTCTGTTACCATGCGACGCAGGAAAATGGGAACCAGGAAAGGGTGTGTCATTCCGGAGGACGGTCTACAGTGTGCTGTTTTCATGCGTGGATAGACTGAAGAGCACTCCTGCAGCCAAGAAAACATAAGAAATCATTATCCGTCCTGAAGCAGTGATTAATTCGGGAAACTCTTTAAAAGAAGGAAGCAAGGAGCCACAGAGGCAGGAGAAGCACAACACATTTCTGGGTCTCCTGCTCCCATTTAAAGACAGGGGCACAGCCCTTTGCAGGGCTCTGAGGGTGCCCTCCATTGTTTTTTCATCTGTGGGGAAATCACAGGGCTTGCTTGGTGGCACTTCATGCCTTCGCATAAAGTACATGCATAAAGTACATGCATAAAGTACATGCATAAAGTACATGCATAAAGTACATGCATAAAGTACATGCATAAAGTACATGCATAAAGTACATGCATAAAGTACATGCATAAAGTACATGCATAAAGTACATGCATAAAGTACATGCATAAAGTACATGCATAAAGTACATGCATAAAGTACATGCATAAAGTACATGCATGGTACCAAGCAAAGGTCCCTGCCACACGGCAGGAAAAAAAACCGGGCAAAGTGCAGCTTTTAAAAGCCACACCAAAATATCCCAGATGTTGCTGTGGGATCGTGCCCATTTGCTGCGCCCCCGATCCATCCCTCTCCTGGCCCAAAACCTCTCGTGTGACCGGGGCCAAAGTGTACTTTCCTTTGGGTGGTGATAGGAAACTTCCACTCCATAATTGAATGAAAGGTAAGAGATTATTATGGCTAACTTTGTATCGCAATTAACGTTTTATCACTACATCACACTGTACTCTATGGACCTCTTTAGATGTGTGTTTATTGGGGTTCCAAATGTTAGAATACGTAAGGTCTATGGTGCAGCCTTATGAAGAAGATCTGAAAATCACCCTATGGGGGACAGCTAGATTAGGGACTGCCCACAGTTTCAAATTATGTCCTTCCTGTCTCCTGATTGGCTCTTCTGGAGACTTCCTGCTCCTGCAGAGCTTTCTTCCTGTTGTTGTTCCTCTCACAGCAATTAGGTTAGACACCTAGGCTGTAGTCACACACACTAAATAATCCACTTTCAATCCACTTTCAATGCACTTTCCAACTGGATTTTGCCAGTTCACACAGTAAAAATCCAGTTTGAAAGTGGATTGAAGGTGGATTGAAAGTGGGTTATTTAGTGTGTGCGACCGCAGCCTCAAGGTTCTCTCTTCTCTTTGTCTTAAGACCGTCTGTTCTTCTCTAATAAACCTACTCATTTTTCTCTAAGCAGCCAGTATTCCGGTTCCTTTGCATATTTAAACTCTGCCAACACCAAACTCTGCCATGGCAAATACAGGCAGCTTTGGCAGGCAGTGACTGGGGAGGGCAGAATTTGGGAAGGAAGTGATGTCTCTTCTGGGTGATGGTCTAGGACACCTGGAAGTTCCTAGAGCACCTAGACATTCCAAGAGTGTGGAGGCCATTCCCTCCCCCTGTTCCTCAATTCCTTGGGGGTAGGAAATTGAGTCTGGGGGCCGGTAACCCCCTACCCAGGGCAGGTAAATGGGAAGCCTAGTGCTTACTGGCACAGCTGCTAAAGCTTCTGTATTTGTCTCAGCGTGAGAAGATCTAAGCAGGCTTCTCCACTACATGCTGGGCTGAATAGCCAGAATAGCTCTACCTACACATGGATTTTTCATCTTCTGTTCTGCTGTTTCCAACAGGGGAGATGCATTCCAGGCAGTTGTTCTGATTAACTGAGAGCAGAAATAACAGTTCAGGAATCCTAAGAGCACTTTCCTAGGAGTAGGCCCCGTTGAATAGACCTTAGTAGAATTCCGAGTAGGCCTGCTTAGGCTTGCTCTCTAAGGCTGTGTTCACACTGGCGGCTTGGTGTGATATGGTGTTGCCTGTAATTGTACCAGTTGAAAGTGTTGCATGGCATAGCACACCCTGCTGCGGGTTACCCACGTGGACATCCTACGGTCAAGCATCCACATTGCTGCATTGCCTCAGCCATGGAGCATGCTGCCTGTTCATTTTTCAAAATGCACCTGTGCATATAGGCAATTTAAAAAAACCCAGCCTACCAGCGGGAACGAATCTGTAGATTCAGACTGCCAATCCATTCTGTGCACACTTCCCTGCGTTCAGACATCCGGCCACACGCAATGAATGCACGGGGAAACAAAAACACCACTTGTGATGTGGTGCCTTTTTAACCCGGCTCCAAGTCATCCTAGGATGGGGTAAGTATCCCCGGGGAAACGCCTGACAGATGTGGCAATGTGACTGCACCCATTTGGTCTGGAGCGAAGGGGTGACTGCATCGGGCCAAACTGCTTGCTTGATCACAGCCTAAGTCTTTCCTTAAGATACCTTCAGGAGAATTTCAAAGCATAAAGGGGGGGGGATGGTGGCGTGGGAGAGGTAGGAAGCAAGTCAGCAGTGCAGCTGAATCCACCCAAAGCAATGGAGGGTCTTCCAAGCAGCCTGGTCTGTATCAAGGAAAACCTTGCTCGTGGACTTTAATGCAACTTCTACTTTTCTGGAGATTCCCCAACTGAACCTCGACATTTGAAAGAACAGCTCAAAAGACATGCATCAGCTATGAGAGAGAGAGAGAGAGAGAGAGAGAGAGAGAGAGAGAGAGAGAGAGAGAGAGAGAGAGAGAATGTCCTGTGTTGAAAGGCTTAACTGTTCAGCAGACAGGAACCCATTTTAAAAATTAAATTGCTCTTAAATTTCCATTAAAGTCATTGTAAAGAAGCCTACAAATATGCATCTGGAGTCCCACAGAGGGAGGGGGCAGGGGAGAATTAAGCACCCCTCCCCCTCTGCTTCTCCACCCCCCCTCCAACAATTGGCCCCCCCAGCCACAGACTCCGGTTCAACCCTCCTTCGGGGGCAGCCTTGCAGCTCTTCCATTTTCTCCCCTGCATCTTCGTATTTGTGCCAATCTGAAGGTGTTAATATAATTACTACTGTAAGCAATATGACTTTTAACCCCACAGTTCTCTTTAAAAAGGAGCAGGAGGTGCTGGCCAGAAGACTCTTAGTAGTACAAACACTCCAGCCCGTTTACTAGTCAGGTAAAGGCTTGAATTATGTGGCTAATTAATGTTATATTTCCTCTGGCAACCCCCCAAAATCTGGAGCTGCTCAACATTCCTCAAATTAGATTTTTTGCCAAGGATTCAGGTATGCTATTAAAGAGCAAGCAAAAAAATGGGAGGGGAGGAGCTGAGGTCACACTTCCTGTAAAGCACGCACGCACACGCACGCACACACACAACAAGTCTGAAAAAGCAAATAAATAAGTCATCATGTCAAATTCAAAACAGGCGCATGGTTGAGATTAAGAGGCAGCAGTCTATACCCATAGCAACGTAACAGAAGTGATTAAACAAAAGGAAAAACCATCTTTCTGCCAGCAACAGTATTGTGCGGGGGGCGGGGGGGGGGAAGAAGGCGAGCACGGATGGTGACAATACAAGGACTGAAGGATGACTCTCTCTCAAAGAAAACCTTGCCTCTGAGGAGAGAACTGCAGAAGAAAAATCTTGGAGGTTTTGTGTATCTAACAACAAACCCTTCCCAAACGCTTTGTTCTTTGCACATGCCAACAAAACTATTCACATGTGCTTTTCATTTATAGCCTATAATTAAAAACAAGAGACCCGGCCAGGCTTTCAAATGGATCAGTGAGGACGGAGCTGTGATGTTCTGGACAGAAAGGACAATGCAAACGGGACGGTCTGGAGATCGAGGGACATGGCTTCCTTTGTGGCCAAATTTGCCAGGGCCTTCCCAGGTACCCAGGGTTTCCCAAGTGCCACTAAGTCTGCTTTCAAGCCTCACCAGCTTTGGGTGAAAGATCTCATGCGGCAGGTGCTGAGTGGACCCCTCGGACTCTGCCCATCAAATCCCAAAGGACCCGCTTGGTCTGTAGCAGCCTTCGTAGGCGCAGAGCAGATACGGAGACTCCAGGTAGACACACCGGAGCCCTGGAGCCCTCCTTTCAAGAGGCTCTAAAGCCCTACACGGTTTGGGGTGGGGCATCTGAGGGACTGTCTTCTCCCATACATTCCTGCCTGGGATTCAGATCGCAGGGAGAGGGCCTCCTGACTGTCCCATCAACCAATGAAACTCATCTGAGGGGCACACAAGACTTGGCCTTTTCGGTGGCAGCCCCATGATCATGGGTCATTTCCTGCAGGAGCGCACAGGAGCGGAGCTCTGGCAGTAAGGAGCCCAGGGGGCGGGCACATGCAACAAGCCCCACCCCCTGCTCCCAGCAGCCCTCAGTCAGAGCAAGAAGCAGCCAGGTAAGTTGCAGAGCCCCCACCTGCCCCCCCCCAGACCAAAACAGTCCAGTGGCACCTTTAAGACCAAGTTTTATTCAGGTACAAGCTCTCCCTCCTCTGTGAGGACAGATCTGCACGTCCCCCCCCCGCCCCAATAGCTAGCAATCCAAAACAGTCCAGTGGAGCCTGAGCGGTGGGTGTTGCCTTCTGACACACTTCCAGTGACGTCAGGGGGTGTGGCATATGCAAATGAGTTATGCTAATGAGTTTTGCTAATGAGCTCCTGCACCTCTTTTTCTACAAAATGACTCCTGCCCGTGATTATGGGAAAACGTCTACAAGGAGGTGCGCCTGGCCCCCCACACTTATGATCTTCAAGAGGCAGTTGAAGACCGTTTTATTTAGGACTGCATTTGACTACTTTAGTTTTTACAAGTGGAAACCCTCAAGGATTTAGGGGAGGCTTCTCACTTTTCCCTCTCCCACTATTTCCTCTTTCTCTTTCCCGGAAGACCCCATAGTCTCTCCCCTTTTCCTTCTTCCTTCTCTCTTTCTAGAGTTGCCAGCCCCTGAGTGGGGACTGGAGATCTCCTGGAATCACAACAGAGCTCCCAGCTACAGAGATCAGTTCCTCTTAGAACTGCCAGCAAGTCTGGAAATCCCTGGAGATTTGGGGACGGAGTCTTGGGAGGGCAAGATTTGGGGAGGGAAGAAACCTCAGCAGAGTATAAGTTGGTTAGTTAGTTTATTAATGACCAGCACAAATCAAAATAAACAATGCACGGTACACAGTATGCCAGAATTATAAATTAATCAATAATAAGCCAATAAATAAATAGATGGGCTATATAAAATGATTTAAAAGCGATAATTACAGATTAAAATAAATATTGTTAAAAATTTGATGTACTGCATAGAATACCTGTGCGGATTTTACAGGCAGAGTATAATGCCATAAATTCCACCCTCCAAAGCAGCCATTTTTCTCCAGGAAAACTGATCTCTGTCATCTGCAGAAGAGTTGTAACTGCAGGTGATCTGCAGCCCCCACCTGGAGGAAATGGATGCTTTGGAGGGCGGAGTCTGTGGCATTATACCTTTCTGAGGTCCCTCCCCTCTCCAAACCCCACCTTCCTCAGGCTCCCCCTCCCCAAATTTCTAGGGATTCCTAACCTCTTTCTCTCCTCTTGGCAATCCCCATATTCTCACCCTGCCTCATTCTCTCTTTCCCAGCCCTTCACCTACCAACCTTTCATCTACCTCCCATCTTCAGCTATATCTATTCTTTATTTTCTTCAGTTATACCCCCCTTTCTCCACAATGGGGACCAAAGCAGCTTACATTATTCTCTTCTCTTTTTTATCCACACAACAGCCCTGTGAGGTAGTTTAGGCTGAAAGTATGTGACTGGTCCGAAATCACCCAGTGAGCTTCCACAGGAAGACGGGGATTCGAACCCGGGTCTCTGAAGCTCTAACCACTATACAACACTGGCTTTCATAAGGTGCCTGCTGTTGAACAGTAGTAAGCAACCAGATCTAGTTCAGTCATGCAAGCTGGGTGGTATCAAGTCACCCAGAGGTTGCTTCCAGGCCTAGTGTTACCAGCTTCCAGGTGGGACCTGGAGATCTCCCAGAATTACAACTGAACTCCAGACAACATAGATCTGTCCCCCCAGAGAAAATAGGTGCTTTGGAGGGTGCACTCTATGGCATTATATTTAGCTGAGGCCTCTTCCTTCCCCAAACCCTGCCTTCCTCAGACTCTACCCCAGAATCTCCAGGAATGTTCCAACCTGGAGCTGGCAACCCTAGCCAGGATTGGCCCCACTAAATTATCCCTCAAAGGCCAAAATAGGGAAGAAAGGGCCCTCCCCCCTCCCCCTGCCTTTTACTGGCAGAAACTAAAGCCTGGAATACCATGGTTGCCTAGCAACAGCCACTGAGGCCATCTGTCTGCTTAAAGCTACAGGTGCTCCTTTTATAATTTTTGGATTTTTTAAAGCTGTCCAGTATTTTTTTTTTAAGTTTTCACATTTTCCTGCAAACCTTGAGCCTTTTTGAGATTTGTAGAAAGATCTGTTTTGCTGTTGTCAGTCCCAGTTACCAGATTTAAGTATCTAAAGATATCCCAACTTCGCTATTAGAATATAAGATTTACTGGCAGTCTGAACTGGAATTTTTAAATTGTGGTCCTTCAAGTGTTTTTATAATTGTTGTTTTATTTACATTGTAAGCACCTTGAGTTCCTCAAGGTAGAAAGACAGCTAACAAACGTTTTAAATACATTTATTAATAAGTTTCCCCATTGAATAACAGGCTTTTCCTTTAAGTAGACTTGTTTAGTATTTGTCAATGAACCACAACTTTCTTTTATAAGATTATGCATGGGAAAGAGCAGGTAGAGAAAGAGGTACTCTTCTTCCTTTATCACAATACAAGAACTTGTGGGCACTCCATGAAATTGCTGAGCGGTCAGGTTAGAACGGATAAAAAGGAAGTCCTTCTTCACCCAAAGAGTGATTAACGCATGGAATTCACTGCCACAGGAGGTGGTGGCGGGTACAAGCATCGACGGCTTCAAAAGGGAATTAGATAAGCATATGGAGCAGAGGTCCATCAGTGACTATTAGCTACAAGGACTCGACTGTGCGACTAAACAACAACAACAAATAGATAGGGACTCTGGGGCAAGTGATGCTCTGTCTTCTTGGTGCTTGGGGGGGGTCAACAGTGGGAGGGCTTCTAATGTCCTAGCCCCACTGGTGGACCTCCTGATGGCACTGGTAATTCTGAGAGTGTTGGACTGGATGGGCCTTTGGCCTGATCCAACATTGGCATCTCTTATGTTCTTATGTTCTTTTGTTCTATGGATTCATTAGTCAAAGTTACTGGCTAAATATCAGGAAAAACTTCCTAACTGTAAGAGTGGTTGAGCAGTGGAACAGTCTGCCTTGGGAGGTGGCGGATGCTCCTTCACTGGACGTTTCCAAGCGGAGGCTGGACGACCATCTTTCAGGTATGTTGTAGGGCTCTCTTTCGGCCATGCTCCTACAGAGTGCAGGGGGGTGGACTAGATGACCTGCAAGGTCCTTTCCAACTCTGACATTCTGTGATTCTATGATTCTTCCGGTCCAGATCTCTTACCTAGACCCACAGCATCTCTCTCCCTGCCCTGCTTGTGTATCCCATTAATCAAACGGGGAGTCAGTGTTGGCAACAGCACACTGGGAAATCCCTGGAGTTTTGGGGATGGAGCCTAAGTAAAGTAGGGTTCAGCGAGGGGAGGAACCACAGCAGGCTATAATGCCCAAACTTTTCAAAGCAGCCACTTGCTCCATGGGGATTGATATCTGTAGTCTGGAGATCAGTTGCAATTCTGGGAGATCTCCAGGCTCCACCCGGAGGATAGCCACAAAAGTGAGATACAGGGATGAAGTGATTAAAAAAAAAAGAAGAAGGGGAAAATTCTCCATATATTTAAACCTCCAAAATACTCCAAGATACTAAATATAATGCTTATAAATTATTTACATTATCAGCAATAACTAACAGACAAAACAATACAAATCTTGAAATTCATATAAATAAATTGTACAAATAGGGAAAGGTCCAAGTTCATGAGTAACGGAACAAAGGATTCAAATGTAAATTGCAAATTCAAAAGCCCACTCAGGCAGACTCAGCATGGGTTCTGTAAGGGAAGATCTTGTCTCACTAACCTTTTAGTGTTCTTTGAGGGGGTGAAAAAACATCTGGACAAGGGGGACACAATAGATATTGTTTACCTTGACTTCCAGAAAGCTTTTGATAAAGTTCCTCATCAAAGGCTCCTAAGTAAGCTCAAAAATCATGGGATAAAAGGACCTTTTATGGATCAAAATCTGACTAATTAATAGAAAACAGAGAGTGAGTATAAATGGGCAGTTCTCTCAGTGGAGGGGGGTAAGCAGTGGGGTACCGCAGGGATCAGTACTTGGTCAACTGCTTTTTAACTTGTTCATTAATGATTTGGAGTTGGGAGTAAGCAGTGAAGTGACTAAATTTGATACGAAGTTGTTCAGGGTGGTGAAAACCAGAGAGGATTGTGAGGCACTCCAAAGGGATCTGTCAAGGATGGGCAAGTGGGCATCAATATGGCAAATGGGGTTCAATGTGGCCAAGTGCAAGGTGATGCACATTGGAGCCAAAAATCCTAAATACACATTGATGGGGTCTGAACTGGCAGAGACTGATCAAGAGTTGTAGTAGATCTTGTAGTAGATCTTGTAGTTGTAGTAGATAACTCACTGAAAATGTCGAGACAGTGTGCGACTGCAATAAAGAAGGCCAATGCTATGCTGGGGATTATTAGGAAGGGTATTGAAAACAGATCTGCCAATATCATAATGCCCCTATATAAATCAATGGTGCGACCTCATTTGGAATACTGTGTGCAGTTCTGGTCACCACACCTTAAAAAGGATATTATAGCTTTGGAAAAAGTGCAGAAAAGGGCAACTAAAATGATAAAAGGGTTGGAACACTTTCCCTATGAGGAAAGGTTAAAGCGCTTAGGGCTCTTTAGCTTGGAGAAAAGACGACTGAGGGGTGACATGATCGAGGTTTATAAGATTATGCATGGGAAAGAGCAGGTAGAGAAAGAGGTACTTTTCTCCCTTGCTCACAATACAAGAACTCGTGGGCACTCCATGAAACTGCAGAGCGGTCGGGTTAGAACGGATAAAAGGAAGTACTTCTTCACCCAAAGAGTGATTAACACATGGAATTCACTGCCACAGGAAGTGGTGGCGGCTACAAGCATGGACGGCTTCAAAAGGGAATTAGATAAGCATATGGAGCAGAGGTCCATCAGTGGCTATTAGCCACAAGGTATAGCTAGGGGCTCTGGGGCAAGTGATGCTCTGTCTTCTTGGTGCTTGGGGGGGGGTCAACAGTGGGAGGGCTTCTAATGTCCTGGCCCCACTGCTGGACCTCCTGATGGCACTGGTATTTCTGGCCACTGTGTGACACAGAGTGTTGGACTGGATGGGCCTTTGGCCTGATCCAACATTGGCGTCTCTTATGTTCTTATGTTCTTAAAAGAA
>NW_015176001.1:43911-67364 GCF_001447785.1 Gekko japonicus
CCAGCCCCTTCACTCTTTCTGGGGTTACTTGTACTTGCCCTCTGCTCTTCCTCAGTAGCATATTGGACACCTTCCGACCTGAGGGGCTCATCTTCCAGCGTCATATCTTTTAGCCTTTTGATACTGCCCATGGGATTTTCTTGGCAAAAATACTGGAGTGGGTTGCCATTACCTTCTCCAGGGGATCACTCTTGGTCCGAGTTCTCTGCTGTGGCCTGTCCGTCTTGGGTGGCCCTCCACGGCATAGCCCACAGCTTCATTGAACTACACAAGCCCCCTCGCCACAACAAGGCAGTGATCCATGAGGGGTTAGGGTCTCCCTTAAACTTAAATGACAGAAAATATCACCTGAGATGCTTTTAAAATTCAAAAATAACAGAAGGTTTTATTTAACATCAAGGGGAAAGGTCAAGGGACGTCAGGGGTTGAAAATACTGAGGTAAAATAGTATAAGCACAAACTCTCATTCTTATATATCAGGCTAGTGAGAGTTTCTTGAATTATTCACAGTTACTATAGTTCTTTATTTTGAGAGGCTTTTGTTCCTGGTTCTTCCCAAACCACTCCAGCTCACTTTATTTGTATAACTGCAGACTCTTTTGGTGCCCAGAAGGCTGGTACCCTCTTCCCAGTACCCAAACCCCTTCTCTTGGAGCACCAAAAATCTTCTTGAGTGGTTAACTGACTTTTAAATGGCTTGGCACGCAGTGTCCAATGACACTAGGCCAGGGAATCTCTCCTCCTCAGAGATAACGTTCCCTTTTTGACCGGATAGGGATTTCTCTCCCCAAAAGATCTATCCCCTGTTCCTTTTTGCCTGAATGGGAGACTTCTGTGCTACCCAAACCTCCTTGCCAAACTTGCCCCCCAGTTCTCTGTCTGTGTTCAAAACTGCCCTCAGCTAATGCTGAAATAAGACTATGTTAAGTCACAGGTGAATTCTAACTTTGTCAGCACTAACCCCTTTTTTCTGTCAGGGCTAGTCTAAGGCATTGGTCACACAGCAAGCTAATTGTGATTTGTTCCCGCTATAAATTTGATCCAGAATATTTTTTTTCCGGGTTGGGATAATGTAATGTATCTACCTCAGACCGCGTGCGTGGCCAATTCACCACGGCTGAGCTTTGCTCGCAGGAACAATGGGACAAGCGGATCCTAGCCAGCACCTATCACCAGGCTAGGCTCCCAGCCTATGGAACTCTCGGCCACTGTAAATAGCCAATCACTTGTGTGTGGGTGTGTTTTGGGTGTGGGATTGTTGCACATATAAACTGGCCTGTGAGCTGGTTAGTCTTGACTTGTTCTGAGCTGAAATAAAGTATGAGAGCTGAAATCGCTAGTAAGTCTCAGTACTTTTCATTGGCAATGAAGGTGAGATTCTAACTTCCATGAACAATGACCCAGACGAAGATTCGAGCACCGCATCGAGCCCCTGTGCTGAGACCGCAGCAAGCCACTCCGCTTCACGCCCTGGTTCTCCAGTAGCTGCTCACCACTCCGCTCCTCGCTCCATACCTCGCCCTGCTGACCCCAAGAGCAGCAGCACTTCCCGCCTTGCTCCTGCCACTGTTTCCGAGTGACCCTCACCACGTGGAAGCAGTATGATGGCTACCTCCCAGGAAAGCATCGCCACTTTCGACATCTCCCGCCCTGCACAGTGGGAGACCTGGCTCGAGATCCTGGAGAGCTACTTCAACTGCCATGACATTGTAGACCCGGGTAAGAAGAAGGCCCATCTCCTCTGGTCCTGTGGCATAGACACCGTCTTGCTGCTCAAGGACCTCATTGCGCCGAAGCAGACCAAGGACAAATCCTATGTGGTGCTCACCTCAAACAAAGTTTGCTGAGTGCATGGACTTTTTTGCGTGGTTCCAGGGGCCGGACGAGTCGGCCTACAAGTTCTTGGCCAGGCTCCGGTGGGCGGCCACCAGGTGTTCATTTCCCCACCTGGTGGATGCCTTGCTAAACCAGTTCTTCTTGGGTCTCCGGGAACTCAAGCTTTGTAGGAAACTGGTTAGCCAGGATGACCTGGACCTAGAGAAGGTGCTCTGAGAGGCCGCGGCCTACGAAAAGGTGCATCAAGACTGAGTCGGACGACTCAGAAGGTGAGAAAGTGCTCCAGGTACGCCGCCGGCCATCTCAACAGCAGCATCGCTTGGGGGGACCATCCTCGGCCAAAGCCTCCTCCTCATTGTCTTCCTGCGCCAGCTGCTTAGAAGCACATGAATGCTGGGTTTGCCGCTTCAGGGACGCTGTCTGCCACTCCTGCAACTAGCCGGGCCATCTTGTCTGGGTCTGCCGCTCCCGACGACAGCCCCAGAAGACAGCCCACCAGACAGCATCAGATCTACCCACCGACCTTCATACCTTCTCTACCCACCACCCTAACCCTAACCCCCCAATAGCCCAAACAAGGTGCACATAATGGTGTTAATAGAGGGGTCCCCCTGCAGTATGGAAATTGACTCGGGCTCTTCCTATTCCATAATTTTGGAGGAAATGCTGCGCTCGCTCTGCCCATGGGGGGGACCCCCTCTGCGTAAGCCACAGGGGTTTAAGTTATGGGACTTTAACAAGAACCCCGTGGCGGTTTGGGGCTGGGACAAGTTTACGGTGCAGTTTCAGGACTTCCGTGAACAATTGGACTTGCTGGTGGTGGTGGGGAGGCTCTTCAGTCTGCTGGGACTTTCTTGGTTCAGACCCCTGGGATTGACGATCGCGGGGGTGAATCAGCTCCAGGCTGAGGACTTTGCGTCTGTGTGCAATTAGTTCCCCAGGGTTTTTGATGGCACACTTGGCTGCTACACCGGGGCCCCCATTTCTCTCGAACTTGACCCGGCTATCCGCCCCATCCAGGTTAAGGCCAGACACCCCCCTATCACTATGCAGCCGACGATCGAGGTGGAGATTGATCGGTTGGTGGAACAGGGGGTGCTGGAGCCAGTTGCTTCTGCTTGGTAGGAGACACTGATATTAACCCCGGTTAAACCCAATGGGGAAGTGCGCATTTGCGTGGACTATAAGTGCATGTTAAACAAGGCACTACAGGACCACGCATACCTGGTACCAGTGGTCAGCCACGTGCTCGCAGCTCTAGTGGGGGCCCGGGTTTTCAGCAAATTAGATCTGGCGCAGGCATACCAGCAACTCCCGGTGGATGCCGCAACTTGCCGAGGCCCGAACAATTGCCACACACAAAGGGGGCTTTTGAACTTCATCACCTCCAGTTTGGGGTATCAGTTGCACTGGGCATATTTCAATCATTTATGGATAATTTGTTAAAAGGGATCCCAGGAGTGCAGCCGTTTCTAGACGACGTGCTCATTGTAGCCCCAGACACTTCGACCTTCACGGATCGGCTGTGGACTGTACTCCAGCGTTTCGACATGACTGACCTGAAGGTCAAGTGTGAAAAATGCCTGCTCGGGGTTCCCAAGGTGGAGTTCTTGGGGTTCACCATGGACCCCCAGGGTATCCACCCCACTGATGAAAAGACCAAGGTCATCACGCTGGCTCCCCCTCCCACATCCAAGATGGAGTTACAGGCTTTCTTGGGCCTGTTAAATTTTTATCATTCCTTCCTACGCCTGAAGGCGGCCATGGCAGAGCCCTTACACCGCCTGCTGGACAAGAGTGCCCCGTGAAGGACCTCCTAGTCTCTAACTCGGTCCTCTCGCATTTCAATGAGGCTTTACCGGTGGTCCTTGCATGCGATGCCTCGCCTTACGGGGTAGGGGTGGTCCTGGGCTTGTATGGCCGGCCGTTCACGATCCTGACGGACCACAAACTGCTCCTCGGCCTCCTGGCCCCTGACCGCCAGACCCCACAGATGACTTCTCCCCGGGTGTTCCAGTGGTCTGTTTTCTTGGCAGGATACTCATATGCGCTTGTCCACCAGCCGGGAAAAGTGATGGGGCACGCGGACGCTTTGAGCCATCTTCCACTGCCGACTATGGACCCGGACTTGGCACCAGCAAATCAGGTCATGCTGCTGAAGGTTCTTCCCAATCGACCTGTAAACGTTCGGGAGGTGGTGCGCCGCACAACTAAAGACCTGATCCTTTGCCGCGTCTTGGAATGGGTGAGAAGAGGGTGGCCTACGGCCCCAGGGGGCAGCCTTTACAGCATTTGCATCCTGCAAGGACGAGGTGTCTGCCCATAAAGGCTGCGTGATGTGGGGCGGAAGAGTGGCGATTCCAAACCCTTTAAGGGAATGAGTCCTCACAGCACTACATGAGACACATCCAGGGGTAGTCCGGATGAAAGCCTTGGTCAGAAGCTACGTCTGGTGGCCGGGGCTGGATCGTGACATCGAGGACCGGGTTAAGAGATGTCTGCCCTGCCAAGAATCCTGACCTGAGCCACCACGGGCTCCCACGAGAGCCTGGGAGTCCTCACACAAGCCCTGGTCTCAGCTCCACTTGGACTTTGTGGGGCCATTCCAGGGTCAACTATTCTTTATACTAGTGGATGCATACAGCAAGTGGCTTGAGGTTGTTCCGGTGCCGTCCACTTTCTCTAGAGCAGCCATCTGGACCATGTGGCACATCTTCAGTGCCCAGGGTATTCCCAACACCCTGGTCACCAACAGCGGCTCAGCTTTTACCTCGAGCGAGTTCCAGTACTTCACCCATAACTATGGAATTCGCCACGTCAGATCAGCCCTGTTCCACCCAGAGAATGACGCCCCACACCACGACGGGACACAGCCCAACGGAGCTCCTTTTGGGCCGGCACCTGATGACCAGGCTGGATACCTTCATCCCGATCGAGCCCTGGAAGAAGAACCGGCCATGGAGTCACCTGAGGCGGCCAGAGGGGTTTTTCCCGAGGACCCGGTCTACACCTGGAACTATGCGCAAGGCCCAGATATTACACCGTCACATTGATCAGCTGCGGTGGCAGGTACTGCCATACGACCCAGAGGACTTCGAGGACCCAGACACCCCGAAAACTCCCACTCCACCTCAGCTACCGGACATCCTTGCCCAGCACAATGAGGCACCCTTCCATTCTCCAACTGACAGCATGACCGTGCCCCGAGAAACAGCGCTACCAGCACCACAACCGCCAACACCGCCCATCTCTCAGCCGAGTGCTACTGTGTCACCTTCTGCCCTGGTTTCTGCACCTCGCCGCTCAACGAGAACCCGCAAAGCACCCTCCTATTTGCAGGACTTTGTGTGTGGGTGTCTTTTGGACCAAGGGGGGAGGGGTGTAATGTATCCACCTCAGACTGCGTGCGTGTTTAATTCACCACGTGGTCATGCGAAGTGGCTGAGCTTCGCTCGCAGTAACAGTGGGACAAGTGGATCCTAGCCGGGGCCTATCAGCAGGCTAGGCTTCCGGCTGAGAGCCTATGGAACTCTCAGTCACTGTAAATAGCCAATCACTTGTGTGTTTTGGGTGTGGGATTGTTGCACATATAAACCGGCCTGTGAGCTGGTTAGTCTTGTCTTGTTCTGAGCTGAAATAAAGTATGAGAGCTGAAATTGCTAGTAAGTCTCAGTACTTTTCAGATGATCACACATCCCTCCCCAAACCGGAAGCATTGTGCGAGAAGGCTCTGGGCACCGTTTCGATGCAGTGGGCCCCTCTCTCTCCACCACCCGCTCTCCTGCCAGTCTGCCTGGCACTTCCTTCCCCCACCTCCCCCCCAGCAACTTTCCACGCCACCTCCTGCTGCCTGCTGCAGGTTCGGGGACTCCTGGAGCAGGATCTGCCGCCCGCCCGCCCACCTGCCAGCCCGCCAGGCACTTCCTTCCCCGCCCACCTGCCTCCCCCCAGCAACTTTCCATGTCGCTTCCTGCTGCCTGCCACAGCTTTGGGGACTCCTGAAGTGGGCTCCACTGCCTGCCCGCCTGCTCACCTGCCAGCCCGCAGGGCACTTCTTCCCCGCCCGCCCTCCCCCCCCAGCAACTTTCCACACTCCCTCCTGCTGCCTGCTGCAACTTCGGGGACTCCTGGGGCGGAAAGGACTATGACCTCCATACTGGATGTGCACTTGAATGTTTAAATAATGTTTTTTTCAGCACAGGATTGCTCATGCGCTCAAAGGCAAAAGCTGAAAAAACCCTTCATAGTGCAAAGAATCGTCAGACAGCCCTAATCACAATCATTGTGAGAGATGGCTGTCCAGATGGGCGATATCACGGATGCAAAGTGCAAATACCCGGAAAATACTTGATTTTCCAGGTGCAGAAAAATGCAAACCGGGAGCATTGTGGGAGTGAGCCCACTTCGGCACGGGAGGTAGATTAGCCCGTCTGGTCAGCGATTTTAAAAGCGGGAGTAAACAGCAGTTAAACCTAACTAAAATAACCGTGTGACCACAGCCTAAGACAGTATCCATATACGTCTCATCACAGTTAAGGCAGGAATCTGACTTCTCTCAGCATCCAGCTCTCAAAAGACTTTCTTTCCTCAGCGGATGCCAACCAATCAGATTGCCTGGAGCAGCCTGTCACTCAAGGTTCTCTGGCTCTGTGAAAATCCTTCACAGTCCTGAAGTTTTATGTACAGAACTTTTAAGTCTCTTCAAAAAGTGCAGTCCATTACATCCTCATAATAACTCTGTGAGGTAGAACAAAATTTGAGTCCAGTGGCACCTTTAAGACCAACAAAGTTTTATTCCTGGTATAAGCACGCATGTGAAAGCTTAAAACTTTGTTGGCCTTAAAGGTGCCTGACTGGACTCAAATTTTGTTCTGCTGCTTCAGACCAACACGGCGACCTACCTGAAGTAGGTCAGGCTGAGAGAGAGTCACTGGCCTACAGTAGCTGTAGGGGATGAACCGGTATTTGAACCTGGGTCTTGACCATTCTGCTGAGTCTTCAAACATACAGCCAGGGCCGGCTCACCCACTAGGCGAACTAGGCATTCGCCTAGAGTGCTGGGCCCTGGATGGGGCACTGAGCTGTGCCTCCCCCCCACCGCCAAAAGCTCGCAAGCAGCTCTCCAAGTGGCAGCACTTTGCTAATTGGGGAGAGGCATCCGGTGAGCATCCCCCGCCTGGAAAAAGGATCCCCCCCACCTCCCTCCCAAACTGCCTTCGGAAGCGGAGCACGAGAGAAATCTCTCTTCCATCTTGGAGGGCGCTGCAGGAATATGTGGGGCGTGCTCGCTGGATCTGACAGCTGCGGGAGGGGGGGAGGCGGTGGGGGCAGTAGCAAAAGGGTGGCTGGCTCCAGAGGTCTCCAGGCCCCACCGGGAGGTTGGCATCTGCACAACAAAGCAGCCTCACCTAGGGCACAGAAACACCTCGAGCCGGCCCTGCATACAGCTGTAATAGGATCAGTGCCTATTGATCTGGGAGATGAGCGCGAAAATCCTCGTAGCATAAATTTACAATTCTCCATGAGTGTAAACCTTATTCCAGAAAGAAATGTGCTTTATGAGCCAAAATCTGGGAAATTCTGAAATAGGCTCTTTTGGCCACACCTGGGCACAGTCAGTGTTTGTCGACTGAAGAAAAAAATTCACCCAGAGATTAACATGGTAAAGGTTTACTTTGTGGTCCCTAAAGAAATGGAAGCAAATGTACAGGTGCCTGGCCCTTTGGCACTGATTTCCTGCCCCGTGATCTGTTCCTTTGCAATGTATGTCTGGAGTTGGAAGCCAACACCAAAAACGGTATGGAATGTGCAACAAAGTCAAGCCTGGGAATTTTTATGTTTCTCAGCTATTTGGGAATTACGGGAAAGGAACTTGGCTCCTCGTGGCATGAAGTCAAGCATGCTGGTCACACAGGTGTAATAAACCAACAGCCCTTGCATTATTAGAAGCCCCGAGAATCACTAAGTAATCAAAAGGAACTGCGGAGAGATTAATTGCTGTGGGGGAGGAAAGGCGGCGGGGGTGGGGGGGAACCTAAGAATGTTCTTCCAGCCCACATCTGCCTTTGCAAAAGGGATGCAAGGATGACGGCAGCATTTCACTATGCACAAGGCTTTGCTTCTCTTGGAGGCGTCATGGCGTGTTAACTGTCCGAACTCCCTCAACACGAGCACTGGGCATGGACGTTTCATCGTGATCTCAGCGGCATCAGAGGCACTTTTCTCATGTTTGGAATGCACATCGAGTGAAATACCAGTTTCCCCACGGGAGAGCTCCAAGACTATTTTGATCAGTCGTGCACCCACGATAAATGGGAGCACGCACAGATAGTCAGCTTAGTGAGCAGCTGTGTGGGACAGTGATTACATTGTGGGGTGGGGTTCTCAGCCTCCGGGTGGGACCTGAAGATCTCTCGGAATCGGAACTGCTACAGATGACAGAAGTCAGTCCCCCTGGAGCAAAGGGCTGCATTGGAAGGCGGACTCCGTGGCATCACGCTCTGCTGAGGTCCCTGCCCTCCCAACCCTCACCTCCTCCAGCCTCCACGCCCAAGTCCCCAGGGTTTTCCCAACTGGGAGTCGGTTGGCAGCCCTGGATCGAGGAGACTCAGCTTGGAAACTGACTGAGCTAGGAAGCTGTCTGGTGATCCCCTGCCTGCCATTCTTTCTCAACTTAACCTACCTTGCAGGGTTGCTGTGAAGATGAAATGGGGGAAGTGAGACCCACATAGGCCATCCTCAGCAGCTGGGAGGAAAGGCAGGATAAAAATAGGAATAGAGATAAGGGAATGGTAAACTTAAAAACGCAGGCGCTGGACCAAGTCCTTTCCTTTTTTGTGGAGTGGGCCTTGGCCGGACGTCCTGCTGGGCTGGGAGAGGGCGCTGCGTAAAAGGCAGAGCTGCATGGGTGCAGACAGCCAGGTGGGAACCTGTGCCCTCCTGTCCCATCACCCAAATGCAGTCTTGGCAGCTGGCTAGGATTGGATGCCTCAGGCCTTTTGGCAAGAGCCTCTCTGGGGAAGACACGGCCAGAAAGAGGAGGTCCGTATGTCCTGCTGCTGGACACCAGGGCAAAGAGCGTCCTCCTGCCTGCTCCAGATCCCAGATCCGTCTGACAGCCTCTGGCACACCTGCATGTCTGGGAGGAGCGTACAGTTGCCAACCCCCAGGTGGGGCCGGGACTTCTCATGGAATTACAGCTGATTTCCAGACTTATAAGATAAGTTCCCCTGGAGAAAATGGCAACTTCAGAGGGAAAACTCTATGGTATAGCATAGATACTAGGTGAAACCCCTCCCCAAATCCCCTCCCTCCACAGGCACAACCCCCAAATCTCTAGGAACTGTCCAGGCCAGACCTAGCAGTGGTAGCCATAGGGTTCCCAGCTCTGGGTTGGAAGGTACCTGGAGACTTTGGGGGTGGAGCCAGGAGAGGGCGGGGTTTGAGGAGGGGAGGGGCCTCAGCATGGCACAATGCCATAGAGTCCACCCTTCAAAGCAGCCATTTTCTCCAAGGGAGCTGATCTCTGTCAGCTGGAGATCAGTTGTATAAGCGGGAGATCCCCAGGCCCCACCTGGAGGCTGGCAACCCTAGGTAGCCAGTGGTGATTAAAGACTATGCCTTGACTAGGGAAGCAAGCCAAAATTTGCAGACGTGTGTGTGTGTGTTTTGCATGTCTGGCTTTGTACCAATACAAATAGAAGTGTAACTTGCCCTTTATGTGTGATTTCATCACACCTCGCTGGGCACATCCTGATCAGCCAAGTCTCATTGGGTATCTGTTTTGAGCTTCAGTACCCATCATAAGGGAGATGCAGAACTCCACATTTCCTCTGTCTTGGGCCTCTGTCTTCAAAACACCTACATTTTCCAAATGAGAAATATTTAATTGTCTGAAGGTTGTCCCAATTACAGAAAGGGTTTCTTGGAAAGAAAGCAAGACCATTAAAAGTTTAATACCACTGTAATTCTAAATGTGTGAATTTCTCTTGCCGAGGGGAACCAACACAAAATCTTGCAACCTTTGGGCATTGCTTGAATTTGTGCCACCCTATAACTTAATATTACTGCAGTTCTTAAAATTTGGTGGAAAATATAAGGGAAATGAAAGCCTCATGCTCTCCCCGAGGTGAAATAGTATCCATCCAGTTAACTTAAGCTCCTGATTTTCATAATCCACCTTTTTCTTGTTAAAGTAATGTACCACAATGCAAGGAGATAAAATTGAAAAAAGAGTTAAGTAAGTATTCAAACATACAGATGAAAATGACAAGATTACCAGCTGGAAAATGCTCTGGATACTTTTTCATTTTGAAAACTGGCTGCCTTTCGAAAGCATGGTTCTGGGTGTACCCCCAGTGGGATAGAAGGGGGGGGCTGTGGGATCAGATGGAGGGTGGATTTAGATGTTACCAGGGGTCATTTCCTGCAGGAGCGCACAGGAGTGGAGCTCCGGCAGTAAGGAGCCCAGGGGGCGGCACATGCAACAAGCCCCGCCCCCTGCTCCCAGGAGCCCTCAGTTGGGCCACGAGGAGCAAGAAGCAGCCAGGTAAATTGCAGAGGCCCCTCCCCGGCCCGCCTTCAGGTACAAGCTCTCCCTCCTCTGTGAGGGCAGATCTGCATGTTCCCCCCCCTCCCAATAGCTAGCAATCCAATACAGTTCAGTGGAGCCTGAGCGGTGGGTGTTGCCTTCTGACACACTTCTGGTGATGTCAGGGGGTGTGGCATATGCAAATGAGTTATGCTAATGAGCCTCTGCACCTCTTTTTCTATGAAATGACCCCTGGATGTTACACTGAGCCACAGTTAAGGGAGATGAGCACAAACAGGACTGATCCCCCCCTCCATTCTCACAGGGAGAACTACAGTTAGAGTCGCCAAGTCAAGGCTGGGAAATTCCTGGCGATTTGGGAGTGGAGCCTGGAGGAAATGGGTTTTGGGGACAAGAGGGACGCCAGCGGGGTATAATGCAAAGCACTCTGCAAAGCAGCCCCTTCTTCTCTGGAAGTCAGTTGTAATTCTGGGAGATATACAGGCCCCACCTGGAGGTTGGCAACCCTTATGGGAAATCCCCACCCCAGAGGCCCGTTCCCCCGCCGCTGGTGGATCGGGCCCTGGGGGAACCCCACCCCCAAAGCACGGGATGACCGCAGCCCTGCCCCCGGCGCGCACGCTCTCGAGGGAAGCCGGGAGTCCCCCGCTGCGGCTTGATTGTGACTTGGCGACCCTACCTGCTGGTGATTAGAACTGCCATCTCTAGGTTGGGAAGTTCCTGGAAATTTGGGGTTGGCACTGCATACAGTGCCAAAAATTCCATCCTACAAAGCAGCCTTTTCTCCAGGGAACTGATGGTTATAGTCTGGAGATCAGTTATAACTCTAGGAGATCTCCAGGCCTCATCTGGAGGCTGGCAACTCTACCTGTGATATTACTGCATCTTAACAGGTTAACTAGGGTCCCAGACAGATGAGCGAGATGATCCACTGCCGAAGGGAGGCAAATTAGAGCCAGAGCAAAAAGAACCACGGGAGCACAATCCGACGTGCCCCTGCGGCTCCATGCTCCGTGCTCCGGCAGCCAATCACACATTGTGCAGCAAACCAGCAGTAGCGTGGTTGTGCACATGCATGGGACGGGGAACAGCGCTGGTTGCAACGGGCTACCAGCGCTTCCCTGACCAGACACCTGGAGTTGCCGCGCACCATCCGGAAGGTAGTGCTCTGTTGCTAGTACCTTTTAAATGCGCGTTTTCGGGCCGAAGGGACAGATTGGGGACAGGTGTGTGACGCTTCCCAGATGTTGCAGTGTGATTGCACCCGCTTGATGCGCCTCCAATCCGTCCGTCTTGCGGGGCAAATCCTCCCGTGTGACCGGGGCCTAGACTTAGTTTCCCTTCCTGCAGGTTCTAAGACTAGAGTAAATTCTGGATTAGAATATTGGTAAAGAGGCTGGTGGAATCAAATGCTGGTGTGCCTGCAATCGTATAATGCAGGTGGATGGCATTTGTGTTCAGACACAGTTCTCAGAGCATGGAGAGAGGGGGAAGAATGTAATCCTGGCCACAAGCTTAAGCAGTTCTTTCCCTGAACTATAGTACATCATTTACCTGATCTGATAAATACACGAGTTCTGGAGAAAGCATACTGGGAGCAGCCTTCACGGATCTTAAATCAACATTCAACACAATTTCTAGGCCCAGACGATGGGAAAAGTTGAAGAATTCTGGCATTGAACCTCATTATATTTAATACAATAGCTATACAGATGCACAACTGCCTGAGTTGAATGCGGGGAACAAGACCAGTTATCTGGGGTACTTCCTTAGACAAAGGTGTTAAACAGGGGTGTATTCTTGCCCCCTGTTCAATTTATCTCAGACCTCGTTTCCTGAGGAATGGTTTCCATCTCCCATATCTATCTAAGTGCAAAGTTCTGATCCTCTTTTATGCAGATGATGCAGTGATAATGTACAGATCAGTTGTGAGACTCCGTAAATTGATTAAAAAAAATTGAGGATTACTGCAAACGTGAAGGCCTGATTATTAATGCAGTAAAATCTAAGGTAAAAGGAAAAGAGCAAAAACCTTTAGATGGCATATAGCAGGCCAACCTATGGATCAAGTTAATCAATTTAAATACTTGGGAATCCATTCTGATACATACCTTTCAGGGAAACCACATTTGGATTAACCACATTAATACCCTAAGAACAGGGAGGACAATTGTAAAATATTATTATACAGTAGGTATTCAATATGACTTTTCCCAGCACTTTTTGGCTACCCCAGGTGTGTTTTAGGTATAGTGGCGAGAGCTGAATTGGGTGAATCATCAATGGAGACCAAGAAGAAGAAGAGAGAAGAGATTGGATTTATACCCCGCCCTTCACTCTCAGAATGGCTAACAAACTCCTCTCCCTTCCCCTCCCCACAACAGACACCCTGTGAGGTGGGTGGGGCTGAGAGAGCTCTGACACAAACTGCTCTTTTTCAAGGACAGCTGTGCCAGAGCTTGTGACGGACCCAAGGTCACATCAGCAGGTGCAAGTGGAGGAGTGGGGAATCAAACCCGGTTCTCCCAGATTAGAGTTTGCACACTTAACCACTACACCAAACCAAAGCATGGATTAAAGCACTCCTTTCGAATGTTAATGTCATTTAATTTATTGCACTTACAACTACAGTCTTGAGCAATTCAACAATAAAGCCGTAATAAGAGGAATAATAATGATAGCAATAATAAATGGTAGTAAAAGTAATAGAAGTGACAGTAATAATAACAGTAGAAGAAGAAGCAGAAGAGATTGGATTTATACCCTGCCCTTCACTTGGAGTCTCAGAGCGGCTTACAAACTCCTTTCCCTTCCCTTCCCCTCCCCACAACAGACACCCTGTGAGGTACATAAGAACATAAGAGATGCCAATGTTGGATCAGGCCAAAGGCCCATCCAGTCCAACACTCTGTATCACACAGTGGCCAGAAATACCAGTGCCATCAGGAGGTCCACCAGTGGGGCCAGGACATTAGAAGCCATCCCACTGTTGACCCCCCCAAGCACCAAGATGACAGAGCATCACTTGCCCCAGAGTCCCTATCTATACCTTGTGGCTAATAGCCACTGATGGACCTCTGCTCCATATGCTTATCTAATTCCCTTTTGAAGCCGTCCATGCTTGTAGCCGCCACCACTTCCTGTGGCACCACTTATAGTGGCGAGAGCTGAATTGGGTAGGCAGGGCTGAGAGAGCTCTTTTGAGAACTGCTCTTTCAAGAACAGCTCTTATCAGAACTATGGCTTGCCCAAAGTCATCCAGCAGCTGCAAGTGGAGGAGTGGGGAATCAAACCCACTTCTCCCAGATTAGTGTCCGCACACTTAACCACTACACCAAACTGGCTCAATAAATATACCATAAATGACAATAAATGCAGCAGATACACCTGTAACAGCTAAAACATCAAGTTATCCAGATTTAATTATCTATTAGATTTGAGTACATAAGAGAAAAACTTAACAGCAAGAGTAGTATCTTGGTCGCTTCCAGTCAAGTCTGTAGCTTATAATGGGCTGGAAAACTAGCCAGGTCCTTTAAAAGTCTTGAGTTCACAAGAGAGAGTTCAGACATCCGGAAGTGCACGGTGAAACCAGTTGAATCCATAAAGACTTTCTCTGGTGTTGGGATGGTCGGGGGTGAGAATGGGGTGAATGGGACAGGGACAAAGCTGTTTGAAGTAACATTTTAAATCTGAAGAGGAGAAGCAACGATATCAGATCAAACAGCTCGTCTGCCCATGACCAAAATTTGTGGCAGGGTATGAGCTAAGAAGGGAGAGCCCATCAAAGATCCTGGGTCAGGAGACCAAAGGGGTCCAGCTGTCCCAAAAGTCCTACTGAGACAGTTTTGTTGTTTGTTAAACCTCCCTGTAATGCCAATGGCAACACAGGCCCCAGTTTGCCAGACCAGGAAGGCATCTCAGCCCTGTTACGGGAATGCTTATTTGTTGGAGTTATTACAAGTCCCTGACAACGTACTGAGAAAACAGCTAGTGATAAAATCAGGAAAAGCTGAAGAACCTAAATTATTAAATGATCTGCCATGAACGACTGATGCTGTTCGGTGGATCTTCCCCTTTTCAAGCAGCATCCCTTGCACAAGCAGAGCCTGGCCCTAAACCAGAAGAAGGCAAATGGCAGCCTGGGACTGGAGCTGGCCTGCAGGAGCTTTTCATTCGCCCCTCAGAGCTGCTCAGCAATGGGCTGGGAGCACAGGAATGGCACTGTTGCACAGCTGATGGGCCAAAGGCTATAGAGCAGCAAAAGTGCGAGAGCCATATCTGAGTCCCCCCGTCCACTTTGGAGGATGAAACATTGGACATCAGCTCTTCCTGTTTCCAGGATGGCCACTGCGCTGGAAACAGGAAGAGCCAGTGTCCAATTTGGACCCATCCTAAATGGACAGTTGCCCAGATGTCACCCTCAGGCCAAAACAGTTGCTGACCACCCCTGCTGTAAACTGTTTTGGAATAGCCACTGAAACTAGCCATCAGTCCACAGATTCCCCCATCATGGTTTAACAATGGACTTTGGACAGCATCACAGTAATCACCATGGAGCTAAGGGCCTAGTCAGGTAGGCCAGGGCAGTCGTAGCCACCCATCCATTTAGTTTGTTTGTTTGCTAGATTTATGGCCTGCCTTTCTGACTGAGACTCAACACTGTCTAAACAAAGTCAGCCAATGCGATCAATAGGATGAGACAGTGAACAAGCAACGCAATGTGGCTAGGATTACAGAAATCAGAAACAAAGCATAAGGGATTAGACAGGACATGTTACGCAATGCAGAAAATGGTATTACATAAATATAGAAACAAAGCAGTGAGCAGTGGTATAGTCTGGTATAAGTGGTATACTCACTAAATGAATTAAGGAACACCTTCCCTATAAAGAAAGGTGAAAGAGGTTAGGGGTCTTTAGCTTGAAGAAATGATGGTGGAGGGTTGACGTGATGGAGGTTTAAAAAATTATTCATGGGATAGAGAATGTAGAGAAAGAAGTACTTTTCTCCATTTCTCACATGAGAAGAACGCCTGGGCACTCAATGAAATTAATGAGCAGTAAGCTTAGAACAGATAAAAGGAAGTACGTCTTCACACAAAGAGTGATCAAGACATGGAATTCACTGCTGCAGGAAGTGGTGGCAGCTACAAGCATGGACAGCTTCAAGAGGGGACTGGATAAACACATGGAGCAGAGGTCCATCAGTGGCTATAAGCCACAAGGTATAGGTGGAAAATACATGAACACATGAAACTGCCTTATACTGAATCAGACTCTTGGTCCATCCAAGTCAGTATTGTCTACTCAGACTGGCTCTCAGACTCTTCAAGGTCTCAGGCCAGAGGTTTTTCATATCCCCTACTGCCAGATCTTTTAACTGGAGATACCGCGTACTGAACTTGGGACCTTCTGCATGACAAGCAGATGCTCTACCATTGAGCCGCAGGCCCTATCCAGACATGTCCAGTGATGTTCTGTATTCTTGGTGCTTGGGGGGCAACAAGGGGAGGGCTTCTGGAGTTCTAGGCCAGCTGATGGACTTCCTGGTGGCACTTGGGTTTGGGCCACTGTGTGACAGAAAAGTGTTGGACTGGATGGGCCATCAGCCTGATCCTACATGGCTTCTCTTGTGTTTTTATATTTCCTTTATAAAAGTGCCTCCCTGAACTATGCTGTTATAATGTAGGCTTTATAGAGATGCTACCTTTACAAAAAATGCCCTCCTGCACAATTCTGTTTTGCTCAGTTTACAGAAGTGTGGGAGCCTTCTTGACTTCCTCAGGGCTGCAACACTGAGTGCATAGGTACAGGCGTGTGTTGATCTTGCCTATCTGCAAGGTGGCACCCTCAGAAGAACCCACTCAGTGAGTGAAATTGTTGTGGCGGAGTATAGGCTGTTCCTGCAGATATGAGGGCCCAAGGCCATGAGGGGCTTTGCGCATAACAGCCAGTACCTTGAGTTGAACCCTGTAACTACTGGGCAGCCAACGGAGTAACTGCAGAATGGCTGTAATTTGCATGCTCCATCTAGCTCCCAGTAATAACTGAGTTGCAATGCTCTGCACCAAATGGAGTCTTCAAGCTGATTGCAAGGGCAGCACTGTGTCGAGTGCATTACAGTAGTCTAGGAAGAAGAAGAAGAAGAAGAAGAAGAAGAAGAAGAAGAAGAAGAAGAAGAAGAAGAAGAAGAAGAAGAAGAAGAAGAAGAAGAAGAAGAAGAGTTGGGTTTATACCCCGCCCTTCACTCGGAGTCTCAGAGTGGCTCACAATCGCCTTCCTTTCCTCTCCCCACAACAGACACCCTATGAGGTAGGTAGGGCTGAGAGAGCTCTGAGAGAACTGCTCTTGAGAAAACAGCTCTGAGAGAACTTGTGACTGACCCAAGGTCACCCAGATGGCTGCATGCGAAGGAGGAGTGGGGAACCAAACCCTGTGCTCCAGATTAGAGTCCACCACTCTTAGCCATTACACCAAACTGTGGCATGATTCCAAGTGGCCAGATAGCCGAGTCACAGTAGGAGGCCATTTTCTGGGCTAGATGAAGTTGGATGAAAGCTTTTTTGCGGTTACATTAGCTTCTCCAGCAGTAATGCTGGGTCCAGTACAACCCTTAGGCTATTAACCAAGACAGGAAGGTCAGTTGAACTAAACTAATATCACCTATTCAAATGCCTGCTGCATTCATATATAAAACTGGGAGCAGACAATTTCATTTTTATAGCATGAGAGGCAAGTGAGTGACGGGTGCTCAGCTCCCCCCCACCATCCGCTATCTTTTCAGATATTTTCCTCCCTGCCCAGATCCAATAATGGAAAGCAAGTGAGACTGGGGAGAAAAGTCTTTGAAACAATCGAGCATGGATAGAGAAGATCCCTATGATAGCCCTTCACCAGCACACTCTTTTTAATGTAAAACTTAAACCCCTCGTCATCTTAGATGAAACAGGGCAGATATGTGAGCATGGCTGCTTCTCTGGTATCTACTTGGGCCTGTTAGCAATGTTGGAGTCTATAAGGTCTATAGTGCGTATAAGGTCTATATGAAGAGGATCAGAAGATTACCCTACAGTGGGACAGCTGAAGGCCTGCTAGTTAGCATAGCTAGATTAGGGGCTTCCCACAATTTCAAATTATGCCCTTCCTGTCTCCTGATTGGCTCTTCCGGAGACTTCGTGCTCCTGCAGAGCTTCTGCTGGTGTTGTTCCTCCTTCCGCAGTTAGGTTAGACAGTTAAGGTTCTCTCTCTTCTATGTTCTTCTTTTACATTTTAGCCAGTTTGGTATAGTAGGTAAGTGTGCAGACTCTGGGAGAACCGGGTTTGATTCCCCACTCCTCCACATGCAACCAGCTGGATGACCTTGGGCAAGCCATAGTTCTGTCAAAGCTGTCCTTGAAAGGGCAGTTCTTGAAAGAGCTCTCTCAGCCCCACCTACTTCTTTAGGGTGTCTGTTGTGGGGAGGGAAAGGGAAAGGAGTTTGTAAGCTGCTCTGAGACTCCTTTGGGTAGTGAAGGGCAGGGTATAAATCCAATCTCTTATTGTTATTATTATTATTCTCTAATCGGTCAGTGTGCCAGTTCCTTTGCATATTTAAACTCTGCCAACAGGGTTCTGGGCGCAATGTGAGGGAAAAAAGGGAAATTTAGACAAATTAATAGGGGAAAAGAAGAAACTGTAGAATGGCTGCTTCCTCCACAGCTCAGCACAGCTACCTACTGGATAGGCTGAAAGATGGGAATTATCTCGTTTGGAAGGAGAGAATTAAGAGCCATTTACTCAAGATGGGACTCTGGTAAGTTATTATAGACTCCTGGGCAGAAGAAGAGAACTCAGCAAAGCAGAAATCCTGGGACAAGAACAATGAGAATGCAAGAGGTACTTTGATAAGAGGTCTGTCAGATAGAGACGTTCAGTGAGTTATTCAAATGCAGACAGCAAAGCCAGTCTGGAGTAAATTGGAAAGACTTTATGTTAATTCTTCTCTAGCTATATATTTAAAAGAAGCTATTTAACACAAAAATGCCTGGGAGGGCAATTTGTGAGAACACTTAGGTCAAATGCTTGCTCTGAGTCAAGAGCTAAGGAGTGCTGGCAAGGAAATTACAGAATAGGACTTGGTTGTTTTGATTTCAGTTAGCCTGCCCAGGACTTATGAAAATGTTATATGCCAGATAGAATCAAAAGGAAACCTCTGTCTCTCAAATGCAATTAATGAACTGGAGCAGGCATTCAAACACAAACAGTTTGAGGAGCCTAACAGAAAAGCTGATCACAATCCTGACCAAATGGCTTTATATAAAAATAATAAAAGTAAAGTGATTTGTTACTCATGTCAAAAACAAGGGCATATTAAAAAGGACTGCAATGCTTTCAGATAGAAGGGTGCCCCTGCAAGGCAAACGAAAAGGGAGCATTTGAAACAGCCACCCTTAAAGAAATGCTTCATATTAACTAAAAGTGCAACTAAAATCTTAGATCATGCTAGCTCAACACATATGAGTGGACCATAGAGAATTCTTTGAGACTAAATGAAGAGAAAAAGGAAACACTGAGTGTAGTTGATGGGAGATCCGTCGTGGCAGAAGGGGCAGGATCTGGAACTATAAAATGCAGGTTCCTAGATGGACAGATCAGAGAGATCCTCATTGAGAACTGTTTATATGTTGCACAACTAGCAAATAACTTAATGTCAGTGAGAGTTCTTGCAAAAAGAGGAATGGGGACATCATTTGGGGGGAAATGCCTGATTAAACAAGACTGAGAGCTGATTGCAACGGGGAGTGTGCATGAAGATTTTATATGCTTTACACACATGCACGCAAAGTGCAAATCTGACTAAGAGTTGCATTCATAGGAAATGCTCCTGATTGTGGCATAGGAGATTGAGGCATAGAGACAATTATGCTATTGTCCAGCTTGAGAACCAGAATTTAACTAAGGACATGTAAATAAATACATGTACAGTTGAAAGGAATTGCATACTTTACATTCAAGCAAAGGGACAAGACCAAGTTTCAGCAAAAATCATGAACCAACCCAAACAATGTGCCCTCTGGAGCGCATTCACAACAATGTTTGTGGTCCAATAAAAACAGCAACCCCTATTAGGAATAACTATATCTTAACTTTTATTGATGATGAAAAGTACTGAGTTCGATACATCAGGATGCAGACCATGACATCCGATAAGACACATTTATTGGTACTTAACAAATGGAACAAAAACTAACGGCCGGATGGCCGACTTTATACAATTGTGGAGGGGCACCCCTAGGTCCTATTGGCAAGTTTGAACTTCCCACCAATGTCCCTATTGGCTGCTTACTCGTAGTTCAGGAGCCTAGTTCCTATTGTCTTCTGGGCTGAAGCTCTATCGGCCTCTGGCTGGCATCAGGCAGCATCCAAAGACATAACACCCCTCCCCCCATAGTTCCGACCCTACCTATGTGATGTAGTCCCTCAGATATGTGGGGGGCTGTGCTCCCTGAGAGATTGCTGGGGGGCTGGCACGGGGTCTGTGGTGGTTCTTTCAGGCTGAGGAGTCGGGGGTGGCTGTTGTAGTTGCTGCGGTGGCGGAACCTCAGGTTCGGCGGCAGCTTGGCTTGGTTCTCCGTGGGTAGGGATCTCCATCTCCCCCCCATTCGGGGTTGCAGGTTGTTCTTCGGTTGCCGGACTCCCCTGAACATTCCAACACTCTCCAAAATCAGTTCGCTCTCTGATCTGTCATTCAGAGGGTCTCCCTATCCACTGGCTGCTTTGCCTGAGTCCTGCCTCCAACATTCTAAACAGTTTGCTGTTCCTCTCCCCCCCCCCCACAGCCAGTCAGGTCATTTGCATATGTGGCCTGATTCGCCTTTGCCTCGGAACACAGAGGTCGTTTGCATATGCGGCCTCACTGGCCTTTCCCTCTAACATTCTAAACAGTTTGCTGTTGATGTTCTGAGGTAAAATAAATTTCCCCTTAGTGTCTGTTGGGGGAAACCATGGTTGCAAATCTCCAGGTGAGGGCTGAAGATCACTCAGAATTACAACTGCTTTCCAGATGGCAGAGATCAGTTCCCCTGGAGAAAATGGTGGACTCTGTGTCCTTAAATCCTGCTGAGATGGCCCCTGCATGACAGCCAATGTGATGTAGCAGTCAGGGCTTCAGCTATTAAAACTGATGTCCAGATGACCCAGATCAGTTCTCTTCGAGACAATGGCTGCTTTGGGCAGTAGATTCTATGGCATTATACCCTGCTGAGGTCCCTCCCCACCCAAAATCCTGCCCTCCCCAGGCTCTACCCCTCAAATCTACAGGAAACTGATGTCCAGATGACCAAGATCAGTTCTCCTGGAGACAATGGCTGCTTTGGGCAGTGGATTCTATGGCATTATACCCTGTTGAGGTCCCTGCCCACCCCAAACCCTACCCTCCCAAGGATCTACCCCTCAAATCTACAAGTATGTTCCAACCCAGAGTTGGCAACCGTGTAATCGGCTATGGTATGCAAACTACAAGAGACCATATATGGGCTCAAACAAGCTGCACGCATAGACTGCAACAGTGTAGGAGGGGCAGACAGGCCCTGGGCTTCTTGAAGCATTCGGGAGCATTGTAGATTCAGGGTGAGGCATTGGTCCATCTTAGCTCAGTCCCACAATTTCATGTAACTCAGGTTAACATAAGAACATAAGAACATAAGAGATGCCAATGTTGGATCAGGCCAAAGGCCCATCCAGGCCAACACTCTCTATGTCACACGGTGGCCAGAAATACCAGGGGCCATCAAGAGGTCCACCAGTGGGGCCAGGACACTAGGAGCCCTCCCACTGTTGACCCCCCCAAGCATCAAGATGACAGAGCATAACTTTCCCCAGAGTCCCTATCTATACCTTGTGGCCAACAGCTACTGATGGACCTCTGCTCCATATCCTTATCTAATTCCCTTTTGAAGCCGTCCATGCTTGTAGCCGCCACCACTTACTGTGGCAGTGAATTCCAAGTGTTAATCACTCTTTGGGTGAAGAAGTACTTCCTTTTATCCGTTCTAACCCGACCGCTCAGCAATTTCATTGAGTGCTCACGAGTTGTTGTATTGTGAGAAAGGGAGAAAAGTACCTCTTTCTTCATTGAGTGCTCACGAGGTGTTGTATTGTGAGAAAGGGAGAAAAGTACCTCTTTCTCTACCTGCTCTTTCCCATGCATAATCTTATAAACCTCAATCATGTCACCCCTCAGTCGTCATTTCTCCAAGCTAAAGAGCCCTAAGCGCCTTAACCTTTCCTCATAGGGAAAGTGTTCCAACCCTTTTATCATTCGAGTTACCCTTTTCTGCACATTTTCCAAAGCTGTAATATCCTTTTTAAGGTGTGGTGACCAGAACTGCACACAGTATTCCAAATGAGGTTGCACCATTGATTTATATAGGGGCATTATGATATTGGCTGATCTGTTTTCAATACCCTTCCTAATAATCCCCAGCATAGCATTGGCCTTCTTTATTGCAGTCACACACTGTCTCGACATTTTCAGTGAGTTATCCACTACAACTCCAAGATCTCTCTCTTGATCAGTCTCTGCCAGTTCAGACCCCATCAATGTGTATTTATATTTAGGATTTTTGGCTCCAATGTGCATCACCTTGCACTTGGCCACATTGAACCCCATTTGCCATGTTGACACCCACTCGCCCATCCTTGACAGATCCCCTTGGAGTGCCTCACAATCCTCACTGGTTTTCACCACCCTGAACAACTTTGTATCATCCGCAAATTTAGCCACTTCACTGCTTACTCCCAACTCCAAATCATTAATGAACAAGTTAAAAAGCAGTGGACCAAGTACTGATCCCTGCGGTACCCCACTGCTTACCCCCCTCCACTGGGAGAACTGCCCATTTATACTCACTCTCTGTTTTCTATTAATTAGATTTTTGAGCTTACTTAGGAGCCTTTGATGAGGAACTTTATCAAAAGCTTTCTGGAAGTCAAGGTAAACAATATCTATTGGATCCCCCTTGTCCACATGTTTGTTCACCCCCTCAAAGAACATTAACAGGTTAGTGAGACAAGATCTTCCCTTACAGAACCCATGCTGAGTCTGCCTCAATAGGTTTTGTTCATCTATATGTCTACTAATTCTTTCCTTAATAATGGTTTCCACCAATTTACCCGGTATCGACGTCAGACTGACTGGCCTGTAATTTCCCGGATCTCCTCTGGAACCCTTTTTAAAGATGGGAGTGACATTAGCTACCTTCCAGTCCTCAGGAATGGAGGCAGATTTTAAGGAAAGATTACATATCTTTGTCAGGAGATCCACAAGTTCACATTTGAGTTCTTTCAGAACTCTCGGATGTATGCCATCTGGGCCTGGTGATTTTTCAGTTTTTAAGTTGTCTATCAGTTTTAGGACCTCCTCTCTCGTCACCTCAATCTGACTCAGGTCTTTCAACACCCCTCCTGAAATCAGTGGTTCTGGAGTGGGCAAGCACTTCTCATCTTCCACAGTGAAGACGGAGGCAAAAAATGCATTCAGCTTCTCAGCCATTTCCCTATTTGCACTCAGGTTGCACAAATTATGCAGTCGAGTTTCCCGCATTTGGGGAAATCGCAGGGGACAGCACACCTGCAGTGCAATGGATGGGAAAACCTCCTTCGTGATCAAGGTGTCTCCCCTGCCAGGCAGCTAGAATGGACTCTGTGCTGTCCTCCTCACTACTTCCTCAGCCAGGCCACAAGGGTCCAGTCCAGTCTCACTCCACCCCCCAAGGTTTCTCCGGACGATGCCCTTCCAGCATCTCCACCTTGGCATCCTGAAAAGTACTGAGAAGCGTTGAGCGATTTCAGCAAAGTACTTTTATTCAGATAGAACACGACAACCCAAGCCGGCTCGCAGGCCGGTTTATATGCACAGAAAACCCACCACCAAAACACACCCCCTACTTCCCTATAGGCTATATACAGTAGCCGAGAGTCCCATAGGCTCTCGGCTGCGGACCTGGCCCTCTGATAGGTGCGGGCTAGGATCCACTCGGCTATTGTTCTTGAGGAGCGAAGCTTCAGGACTCTGCCTGACCGCA
>NW_015176001.1:67379-96606 GCF_001447785.1 Gekko japonicus
GGTCGCGCACGTGGTACATTACACCCCTCCCCCCATAGTCCGGACTACCCACATATGAAGTCTTGGAGGTGCGCTGGGGCCACCCTGGTTCTCGTAGAATGGCGTAGCTCTGGTGTGGGCGTCATGGATGCTGCCGGGGGTCTGGGCGGGGAGATTGGAGGTTGCGCAGCCGGTGGTGGCGGCGATGGAGGTCCTGGAGCGAGGTTGACTGGAACTGGCCCCGGGGGCTGGGTTTCGGGCGCGGGGGAAGACGTTTCGTCTGATTCCGGAAACTCCAGGTCCTCGGGGGCGTTCGGAAGGACCTGCCACCGCAGTTGGTCTATGTGGCGGTGGAGCAGTTGGCCGTCCTCGCAGGAGACCTCGTATGATCGAGGTCCTCTTATGTGTACTACTCTCGCCGGGATCCAGGCCGGCCCTTTCGCGTAGTTTCTCGCGTAGACTGGGTCTTCCAGAAAGAAGCCCCTCTCAGCTTGGGGTGCTTCCGTAGCTGGTTCCTCCTCAGGTGCCCGGTCCGGATGTAGTCGATCCAGTCATGAGGTCAAACGGCGACCTAACAGTAGCTCAGCAGGGCTGTGCCCCATCTCGGTGTGGGGTGTCATACGCTGGCCAAACAGGAACGTTGCCAACTTATAGTCCCAGTCTTTACTCTCGATCCGGCGAAGCACCTCTTTGGTGGTGCGCACCATGCGCTCCGCCTGCCCATTTGTTGCCGGGTGGAACGAGGCGGACCGGACGTGGCAGATCCCGTAGTACCTCGTGAATTCATGGAACTCTCTCGAGGTAAACGTCATCCCATTGTCCGTGACAAGGGTGTCTGGGAGACCTTGGGCACTGAAGATGTGCCACATTGCTCTGATGGCTGCCTTGGAGGATGTCGACGGCACTGGCACCATCTCCAGCCACTTGCTGTAGGCGTCTACTAAGATGAAAAATATTTGGCCCTGGAACAGCCCCGCAAAGTCCAGGTGTAACCAGGATCTGGGCTTGTGCGAGGACTCCTAGGCTCGGGCTGGAGCTCGCGGGGGCTCAGGGCGAGAGGACTGACATGGCTTGCATTTCTTTACCTGGTCCTCGATGTCTCGATCCAGGCCTGGCCACCACACATAACTCCGGGCCAGTGCCTTCATGCGTACCACCCCGGGGTGCGCCTCATGCAGCGCCACCAGCACCCGTTCTCGGAGCAGTGTGGGGATCACCACCCTCCCCACATCACACAACCCTTGTGCGAGGAAAGTTCATCTTTACGGGAGGCGTAGGCTGTGAAATCTGGCCCTGCCACGGCCACCCCCTTCTCACCCAGTCCAGGACGTGGCAGAGGATCGGGTCCCGGGCAGTGCGATGGACCACCTCTCGCACGTGGACCGGCTGGTCGGGCAGGGTCTCCAGAAGCGCAATCTGGTGGGCTGGAGCCAGGTCCGGATCCGTTGTAGGCGGCTCAAGGCATCGGCGTGCCCCATCGCTTTCCCCGGCCGGTGGAGGAGCGAGTAGTTGTAGCCCGCCAGGAAGACGGACCACCGGAGCACTCTCGGTGAGGTCATCTGGGGGGCTCTGGCGGTCCGGGGCGAGCAGACCCAGGAGTGGCTTGTGGTCTGTTAAGACCATGAAAGGCCGGCCGTAGAGGTAGTGGTGAAATTTTTTCACCCCGGCTACTATTGCAAGCACCTCCTTATCAACTTGCGCGTAGTTGCGCTCAGCTGCCAACAAGGTCCGGGAGTAGTAGGCCACCGGAACCTCCCGACCGTCCGGCAGTGTGTGCCCCAGGACCGCCCCGACCCCGTACGGAGAGGCGTCGCAGGCCAGTACCACTGGCAGATCTTCATTGAAGTGGGCGAGGACCGAGTTGGAGATGAGAAGCTCCTTGACCGTTCGGAACGCCGCGGCCTGAGCTGGCCCCCAGACCCAAGGCACGCCCTTGTCGAGAAGCCGATGGAGGGGCTCCGCTACGGCTGCTTTTAAGGGGAGAAAAGAATGATAAAAGTTTAATAGGCCTAAGAAGGCCTATAGTTCAGTTTTAGACTTGGGAGCCGGGGCATTTGAGATCGCCGTCGTCTTTTCCGCCATGGGATGGATTCCCTGTGCGTCTACCGCGAACCCCAGGAACTCCACCTTGGGGACCCCGAGGAGGCATTTTCCCCGCTTCACCCTCAGAAGCCTGGTCGAAGCGCTGGAGCACGGTCCGGAGGCGGTCGGCAAAAGAGGCAGCGTCGGGGGCGGCGATGAGCACATCATCTAAAAACGGCTGTACTCCCGGAATACCTTTAAGGAGAGAATCCATAAAAGATTGGAAAATCCCTGGTGCTACCGAAACCCTGAACTGGAGCCGGTGGACCCGGAAAGCTCCCTTATGTGTGGCAATTGTCTGGGCTTCCGCTGTGGCGGCATCCACCGGCAACTGCTGGTTGGCCTGCGGCAAGTCCAGCTTTCCGAAGATGCGGGCCCCGGCCAGCGCTGCCAGCACTTGGCTGACCACCGGTACTGGGTACGCGTGGTCTTACAGCGCCTTGTTCAGGGTGCACTTATAGTCCATGCAGATTCTCACCGTTAGGCTTCACCGGTGTGACGATAGGGGTTTCCCACCGGGCGGACGCTACCGGTTCCAGCACACCCTGGGCCACCAACCGGTCAAGTTCCACCTCGATCTTTGGCCTCATCGCGATGGGTGGATGCCGGGCCTTGATCCGGATGGGGCGGACCGCGGGATCCAAGTCGAGGGAGATGGGCGTCCCTGTGAACCGGCCGAGGGACCCGTCGAAAACCTGCGGGAACTCATTGCACACCTCCATGAAATCTACCCGCTGCAGCTGGTGGAGCCCCCCGATGGTCAAGCCCAGCGGCTTAAACCATGAAATCCCAAGGAGGCTGGAAAGCTGGCCGCCCACTACTAGAATGTCCAGATATCCTTTGAAATCCTGGAATTCCACCATGAACTTGCCCCAGCCCCGCACAGCCACCGGATTCTTATTAAAATCTTGCAATTTAAATTGTGGCTTGCGCAGAGAGGGCCCCCCCTTGGGACACACCCTCCGCAGTGTCTCCTCCGATATTATGGAGAACTCGGAGCCGGTATCTAGCTCCATGCTGCAGGGGGACCCCTCGATATGAACCAAAATGTGGACTTTGTTTCGGCCGTCCCGGAGCACTTCACCTACCTGGGGCTGGGGCTGGTGGGAAACGGTGTGGAGGCCGATGGAGTGGAGGTCCACGGTGTGGATCGGCTCTGCCTGGTGTGATGACTTCTTGTTTTGCTGTCGGCGGCCGCGGCAGATCTTGGCGATGTGGCCCTGCTTGTTGCAGGTCCAGTAGACTGCGTCCCGGAAGCAACAGGTCTGGCGTTCATGCGCCTCTCCGCAGCTGGCACATGGTGGAGCTGTCTCATGCGTCCTCGCTGGCGGTGCCCCCCTCGAGTGGTGCGGTTGCGTGATTTGGCGGCGGATTTGAAGTACCTTGTCTTCCTCGGAGTCGGCTGTCTCCGATGTGGCTTGGGTGCGGTGGACCGCGTTTCCGCCGCGGTCTTGTCGGGCTTTCTCGTAGGCCGCTGCGTCCTTAAGCGCCTTGTCCAAAGTCAAGTCGTCCTGCTTGACTAGGCATCGGCGCAACTTGGACTCTTGAATCCTCACAATAAATTGGTTAAGCAGCGTGTCCTCCAGACTAGGAAAAGCACACTGTGTGGCGGCCTGCCGGAGGCCCGCTAGGAACTCGGCGGCTCTCTCCTCTGGGCCTTGGACTTTCACAAAGAAGTCCACTCGCTCCGCGAACTTGGTGGGCTTCGGAGCGAGATGGTTGGTGAGGGTCTTGACGAGCACGTCGAAACTCTCGTCCTGTACCTTACGGGGTGCGATCAAATCCTGCAGGAGAAGGAGGGTTTCCATCCCCCAGAAGCGAATGAGATGGGCCCTCTTCATACCTGGGTCGGTGATTTTCAGGCACGCCAGGTAGTTGTTTAGGATCACTGCCCACGTTTCCCATTGCTCGGGGCGAGAGAGGTCAAAAGGAGCGAGGCCATCGTGGGAGGTGGAGGTGGAGGAGGACAAGGTGGATGCCAGGGAAGACATGCTCACTTGTGGAGAGCGAAGATTTGGAGTGACAGCTGGGAGGAGATGCGGCGATCCCAGCAAGGTCTTACGGAGCGAGGCATGGTGCGATGAGCGATGATCCAAGGCGAAGCGGCGTGCTTGCGGCGGTCTCGATCTGGAGCTCGGTGCTTGCTGGTCTCGTCCGGGTCGGTGTTCAGGGAAGGTAGAATCCCTTCCTCGTTGCCAGTGAAAAGTACTGAGAAGCGAGTGATTTCAGCAACGTACTTTTATTCAGATAGAACACGACAACCCAAGCCGGCTCACAGGCCAGTTTATATGCACGGAAAACCCACCACCAAAACCCACCCCCTACTTCCCTATAGGCTATATACAGTAGCCAAGAGTCCCATAGGCTCTCGGCTGCGGACCTGGCCCTCTGATCGGTGCGGGCTAGGATCCGCTCGGCTATTGTTCTTGAGGAGCGAAGCTTCAGGACTCTGCCTGACCGCATGGCCCAACGGTCGCGCACGTGGTAATGGCGGAGTACATTACACATCCCATGCCTGGCTTATGCCCAGGGGAAGGCTGTTGCCTCCATTTTCATGGTAATGCCAACCATCCATGTCCGATGTGCTGGGTCACACCAGCCCAGCTGTTCATGATTAGGGTTTTGGTTCCTCTGCTGGTGTTGGTGGGCTCTCCTCTAGCACTGGCTCTGCCCCCACTCTCAGTGCCACCATTCTCTCTGCTTAGGATTGCCAGCTCCTGGTCAGGAAATGCCTGTAGGTTTCGGAGGTGGAGCCTGGGGAGGGTGGGGTTCAGAGAGGGGAGGGGCCACAGGGGCCATGCTGCGAAGCAGTCATTTTCTCCAGGGGAACTAATCTATGTTGCCTGGAGATCAGTTGTAGTTCCAAAAGGATTTCCAGGCCTCGCTGGAGGTTGGCAACCTTACTCTACTCCCGCTGCTGTCTCTACCAACTTGTCTGGCTTGCTGCCTGGGCTCCCCTGGCTATGTATACCACTTCCCTATGGCACAGCCAGTTCCCTGGCCAAGGGACTGCTTGGGTGCCAATGAATTGCAGGGGCTCGGCCAGCTCACAGCAAAGAGTGGCACAAGAGGACAGTCTCATCCCCTCCTGGGCCTCAGCCACCACTAGCCAGTGCAAGTTAAGCAGCTGCCATGGTGCCACCTCAAGAGGGGATGAAGTCCCTTGCCTGGGGCAACGAGATGTCTTGCATTGGCCCTATGTACAGCTCAGCCTGATGATAAAAATAATCGTTTGCTAGCTTTGAATTATTCACAAAGTGACCTTATGGAAAGAATTAGAGAAATGCCTTCATCATCTTTCTTTTTGGCTGCAAAAGATTGTTCGCAATCAACACATACTTGCTGGGTGCCAAAGGATTTGGCATGCCCTTTATGCATGTCTGCACTGACAAGACAGACTCTCCTCCAACCTTTAAGCAACACAGGTTATTTAAGCACATTAATAATTTGCTTAAAATATTGTATTGCTTAAATTTGCTTAAAATATTGTATTGGAGAAGAAAGCCAAAGATTTGTCTGCAACTAGGAACGTACTTGAATTTCCAATTTTTTGAGAAAACAAAAAATCGGCACAAGAAGGTAGGTCAAATGTTAGTCCACAATTCCTTTGCTTTGCTTCATTAGATGCCAAAGACAACCAATGCCAGAAAGCAGGATCGCAAGACAGACAGAACAATGTCTGAAGAGAATGGAACTGAACTGAGAAGAATGAGGCAAATGGAAACACGGAAGAGAGACATGCATCTAGAGCCCCTTGAGCATTGCCGCACTGTCCCAACAGAAGGCTCTTGGGGTGAGAGCAGGGCCGGTGTCAGCATACCCTGAGGCAGGGCAGCGGCAAAGGCCCACAGACTCCCCTCACACCTATTCACCCTGCCACAAGTCCATGTGCCTTTACCTGCCCGTTTGCTTGCAAACTCTCCCCTACCCATAATGGGGAAGTGCATGCAGGTGTTGCATAGAGGCAGGTCTCCTGGATGGCCACAGTAGCTGCATACAGCTGTGGAGGGAGGACATTAGTCTGGTGCATGCAGCTATGATTGTAGGTGATGGGGGGTGGGCAGAAGGGGGCTCCTGGGTCTCTCCCTCTGTCCCCCAAGGCAGATCACTGTTGCTGCTTGGAATGAGATTGGCAACACACGCTCACCCTCTTCAGCACTCTTGTCCACCTCTCACCCTTGTCTTGCTTCCAAGACCAGCAGGTGGCAGCATCAGGTTGAAACTGGGCATATGCAGGGTGGGGTGGCATTGTGGGGATTTGGAATGGACACCGGAGTATGGAGCTCCCGACAAAACCTCCCCAACAAAATACCTCTTAAATAGCACAACTTTCTTGAAATTAGGCCATGGGTAAGACAACGGGCAACAAAATGGTGGGAGAAGTGAAAGCTGATCCAGCGCAAGATGGCAACTCACCGATCAAAATGGCGTCAGATGCCTCGGGTCTGAATGCAGAGGGCCTGATGATGATGCAACCAGAATTCTTCAACTCACTACAAACGCTTGAAAGCAACATGATGGACTTCCGGTTTATGGAGCAGTGATGGCGGACGTTCTCCCCGAACCGCAGGAGAGTGATCCGCACACCAGCAGCTTGGAGGGGTGCCACCTCAAGTGACACCCCCACGAAACCTTTGTGATAGGCTCCAGGCCAGAGGGCTTTTGAGGGGTAGCCTCTTTGATGGTGTAATGCTGGAGAATTGAGGCTCCCCTCCGCCCTGACAGTCCAGATGCTGTGTGGCCTTCGGGCACTAGTTGGTTTGACCGGGACAAGCACCGGAGATCGAGCAGAATGGCATTTAAAGTGAACGAGGTCAGAGAAACTGACCGACAATGAACGTGAGTGCAGAATAAACCGGATTATTGTAAAAGAGTTTTTGCAGCGCAAGTTGGGAATGGAGGAAGAGTCCAAGAAGGAAGAAATGAAATCTAGTGAAATCAGGTGCTGCCAGAGTTGTATATGACTTTAGAGACAGAAAGCCAAAGTAAAGGCAGAAGGACTTGGAAAATAGCCTTTTGAAGCGAAAAACAAGAAGATGATCAGAAAGTTCTCTCATAACAACTAACATATTAACACATAAACATTGAAGCAGAGATAAACAAGAACTCTACAAGTATATTGTGATATTAACACTTATAGAATTAACACTTCGACCGAGCGCCGAAGAATAGATTCTTTTGAACTATGGTGCTGGAGAAGACTCTTGAGAGTCCCTTGGACTGCAAGAAGAACAAATCAGTCAATCCTAAAAGAAATCAACCCTGACTTTTCCCTGGAAGGCCAGATAATGAAACTGAAGCTCAAATACTTTGGCCATCAAATGAGAAGGGAGCACTCACTGGAGAAGACCCTGATGCTGGGAAAGATTGGAGGTCAAAGAAGACGGGGACGGCAAAGGATGAAATGGTTAGACAGTGTCATAGATGCAACGAACATGAAATTGAGCACACTTCAGAGGACGGCGGAAGACCGGAAGGCCTGGCGGGAGCTGATCCATGGGGTCGCGAAGAGACGGACTCGACTGTGCGACTGAACAACAACAACAAGTTCCCTCTGTAATATTTTCTTTGTAGTTTTGTAGTTTATTGCAAAAATAAAAATATCCCTTCGGGAATTTAAAAAAAAAGAAAAAAAAGAAAGCAACATGATGGACAAAATCTCTTCATTAATACAGCCTCTTACAGCCCAGCTGATGGGTCTAAAACATTTTTATCGACCACGTGGTGCAAACGGCAGGGGCTGCATTCAACCTGAGTCTTACAGTGCAAGAGGACAGAAAGCATCTTTACCAGAGAGAGGCGTGGGCCACTGAGAAATCATACTTCTGGAAAACCAACTCAGAGCTTGCAATCTGAAATTTAGAGGTGTCCCAGAGTAGGCAGAAGAATCAACTGAGTTTAAAACTCTTTTGGCTACTTGGCTGGCCAGTATTCTTGAGTTGGAGGAGGGGGCAGCACCTTTGATCAATGTGGGATATTGGTTAGGCCCTATTAAAAGCCAAAATGGTTCACCCCCAAGAGATGTTCTGGCCAAGTTTGCAGACTCATGCACAAGAGCAAAAATCATGGATATGGCCCATTCTGCTGGCACACTTACCTTTCAAGGTCATAATATCCTAGTCCTCCAGGACCTATCAGCAGAAACTTTGAAGAAAAGGAGAGACTTGAAGCCGATCGTCACTACACTCAGCGATGCTAAAATCTGATACAGATGGGTGGCATTCTGCAAATTGCAAGTTAACTACCAGGGCCAATCCTTGCAAGCTTATTGCTTTAGACAGTGGAGTGAAACAGCTATGAGACTTCAACTTGGGCCCTCCATGAGACATCCCAAAGGCAAAGCACCCGAGCAGACAATCCAAACCACCCTCACAATGGAGCAGAATCCCAAAAAGAAAATCACATTGAGAACACAAGAAAACTCTGTGATGCTAGACACTTGAGTAAATCTGAGTTTTTGTTCTCACTCATCAAACTTGTTTTCCCATGGATTGCAATGTTTTCTTTCTTTTTATTGATCTCAGTTGTTGCTATGAAAATTTTTTATGGCTCATAAATTTGGGTGGGGTAAGGGGAGAGAGTTCACATTCTAGCAACTTTAAGTACATGAACTACTCTGGCAAGGAGAAATAACCCTTCAATTTGCTTTCAAACAAGGTTGCAGTTTGCAGGAATGTTACCACATGTTCTAGAGTAGGTCCCCCAATCAGAGAGGAAGGCAGTGTTCATGGGCAAACACTGCAAGTTATTCTCTTATTTTTGTTCTTTGTTAGATGAATTCATTGTTGTTTTACATTGTCCAGTGCAGAAGACACAATAATATTTAACATATGGGGTAGTTTATCCTTAACATATTAGAGTTCAAGTTGAAGTGCTGTAGCCCAGAGGTGCTGCCTTACTCTTGGATAGCCCCAATAACGAGGCATCCCACTTCTAACCTGAAACAATGGCAGTTCCACCGGGTAAAGTATCTACATTTCGAAAGGCTATTCAGTGGCCAATAACCCATCTGTCTCCAGAGCTTCACCTAGACCTTTTGTGGGGAACCCATGTCTATGTGAAAATCTTTTGTCTCCACAACTGTCCTTGCTCCTTCCCTTGCAGGGAAAATGGCTAAGATACTAGCCGAACATATGAATATAGAAAAGGATGATGTGTTAAAAGAATTTGACCAAGTATATAGAATGAACTCGGCATATGCAAGACGAATGAAGGTACTAAGAGAGATACAAGTTCATTTCCACAAAAGAATGGCAAGGGATAAAATATTGAGAGAAGTCAACGCGAAAGCACTCAAAATTCAAGAGATAGAAGTAAAAGTGTTTAAGGAGATCCCGTGGAGAGTGAGAGAGAAGAGAAGGAATTATTCCAAATTGGTATGGTTATTAAGGAAAAATGGGATACAATACAGATGGCTCCTCCCAGAATGACTGGCTTTTTTCATGCAAGAGAAAAAGTACTGGATTACATCAATCTTTAAAGTGGAAGACTTCCTTAAAAAACATGGAGAAGAACTGGGACTGGAAGAGGAAGAAGAAGAAGAAGAACAGAGAGAGGAAGAGAAGGAAGAAAAAGAGAAAAAAGAGGGGGAGAAACCGGCTGAAGGGGCAGAAGCCTCAGTAAGACCCAAAGAGAAGAGGATTAGAAGTCCGCGTCGACATTCCCCAATTGGTACACGGCTTTGGTACAGGCAAAGAGGATATCAACAGAAGGAGAAGATCAATGGATAAAAGGAAGTTTAAGATTCTATTGGTGAACATCAATGGATTAAATGGACCACAAAAAAGAAAGAGAATATTTCATCAATTGGGGAAGCAAAACTTGGATATAATTGGGCTACAAGAAACACATATTCGAGAAAAAGATGAGAGAGTAATGCAAAATGAGAAATTGGGAAAATTCTTTTTAGCCTCAGATAAAAATGAAAAAAAGAGAGGGGTGGCGATATTTGTTAAAGAGAAACTCCTTCTGGAAAAAGTATACTCTTCAGAAAATGGAAGAATTTTAATGGCGGAAATTCAAAACACGAACAACGCGATAGTTAAAGGGAAAGGAAGAAAAACAGAAATGCCAAAATGTTTAGAACAAATGCTGTTGGAACTGAACTTGGTCCTGAGGAGAGAAGGGAAGGAGATTTATACAAACGGAGAAATTAAAATATATAATGTAGATAAGAATAAAATAGTATGAAACCTTACATAAACTGTCCTTCAACAATTCATATCTCTTGGTGACGTATTGACAATATACTGTAGATTCTAAAAAGTACAACAACAGCTGTTACAGTACATTTTCATTAATTCATTAATGCTCCACATACATGATTGTTAATATTAAAGTATATAATAAAGACACTCACCACTTCATCATAAAGCTATGCTTACAGCTATGTTCTTCAATGGGCTATGGTTGCTGAATGCCTTAGCTAGTGGATTCTATGTAGGCATTATATCCTGCTGATCTGTTTTGTTCACACTGATCCTGTTAATACTCATAGATAAGTACAAAATTCACCAACTCCTATGACAATTACCCATGCATACAGGTAAGTTAGAATACACTAACCATTTATAAATGTTCATAAATAACATGCCAAGTCCAGGGATGCATTCAAGCCAAATGGATAGACAAGTATATTGTGATATTAACACTTATAGTATTAACACTTCAGCCGAGCACCGAAGAATAGATTCTTTTGAACTATGGTGCTGGAGAAGACTCTTGAGAGTCCCTTGGACTGCAAGAAGAAGACTAGGCAAGGACAGCGTAATGGACTTGAGAACACAGAAGATAGAAGAATGGAAAGTATTTGATACAGAGTTTTTATTAATTAAGTAATTGCATATAAGCATATAATGTAACTGCACTCTTGGTATATATGTTATGTGTAGTAGAGTGTCTGTTTGTAGTGTGTAGATTTGTTTGTTGTAGATAAAAAAAATAATAAAAGTGTACCTATGGGTACTTAAAAAAAATAAACCAGTCATACATCCAAATGTTTAGCAATCCTTCCTGACACTAATCAGGGACCCATCTCCCACCTTTTGTCTAAACCTGGGAACCTATTCAGTCTTCCTTGGCAGGACCATCAGTGGTCATCAAACCCATTCAACCAGCTCCAGTACAGCCACCCAGCATCTGCACAATCCCATCATCTCTATTGTGAATCCTGACTCTGCCCCTCTGAGAGCTCATTGGTCACATCTGTCCCTCCTGGCTCCACACCCCCTGGGACCCCTCATTGGTCCATGTAATCATTTGTCTTCTCCTGGGGCAAGCCCCTCAAGGTCTCTGCATTGTTTTCCATGGCCTCAGATTGCGTGTCTGCCCTGGATGCCAACTGGCAGTTCACCCCCAAACTGTGTTTGGGCCATAATCTCATCTCCATGGACCCCTTGAACATCTGGACAGGTAGTATTACCCCATAACGGACCCCTCTATTCACTATCAATCACCTCTGGTTTCTTAATTCTGTATTGCTTGCTTTTTTTGAATGCTTAGCATGCTTGTAATTAGGGAAATTCATTAATAAAACTATTTAATTTACTCTGATGAACTATTTATATTTTAAAAGTTAATTTACTCTTATAAAACTATCTAATTACTCTGGAGTTTTCCGACTGCACCAGACCTTGGTATAAACTGGTGTGCAGTCCCTGGTACCCCTCTGGTCTCGCCTACTGCCTAGGTAATTTCCCCAAACAATGAGGCAGGCCATTGGCGGTAACAGTTTAATGGTGGGGAATGCAGGCACACCCTGCATGTCTGAACATGTGAGTGCACACACGTGTCTTCTGTAGCGCAGACGTAGAGGAATGGTTTCAGGGAAACCTCCAATTTGAGATTGTGAGTGTGTGTGAAGTTCTTGTGTGTTTGGCTCTAGAGAGCAGAAATCTTTCGTGGGTGGGTTGCTCCTCTGTTTCCTCTCCTTCAGCCACATTGCCTAGCCACACCTACTGAGCCAGGAACCTCTGGAAAGAGACCTGAGCTTTGGTAGAGAGCAAGGGGGTGACATGGTGGTAAGTCCTGGGAACCGTATCTCACTTGGAGAGTTCCTTTTTTTATTTTTGGTAAGATATCTAGTTGGGTTGTGATAGGATAGCAAGAAGTCTCTCTGTTTTCCCTGAAACCGCAATCATTCCCTTCAGGCATAATGCTGCCCATTTAAGGCTGCGGTCACATGGAGCATTAGCCACGCTACTGAGACAGATGATAGGTGGATTTTCCAAGCACGATCACACCGCAACATCTGGGAAGCGTAGAGCTCCCGTGGCGAACCCGAGGCTTCCCACTGAAGATGCGGAGTTAAAAACTAGTACCTCCGAGGTACTAGTTTCTGGAAACCACGGGGCAAGGGCTGGCGTCTGATTGCGTTTTCGGTGGTAGCCCGTGGCATCTGGTGCCTGCCCATGTCCTGTCACAAACCTAAGTTTCCCCAAGTCTCCACAGGATGCGCACAAGCACCCAACAGCGCATGCACAGAAAGACGAAAGCAAAAGATCCGTTGCTCCACAGAATTGCACATGCCGTTGGTAAGATCGCGCCGCGTGCTTCTTTGCAGGATCGTTGTGTGATCACCACCTCTTCCCGAACCACGGGACGTCGGCGGGATGTGGGATCCGGCGGCCGTGCATTAGTTTGCTCCGGGGCAAACAGCCATGCTTCCCCTCCACATTTTCCGTGGCTTAAGTTCAGAAAATACTTTTTTTCTCCTTCCAGTGAGCCATAGAGTCCTCATGGGATCCCTGGTCAAACTTTGGAAGCCTTGAACCTCCCCAGTACCTCAGAGGCTGTAGAATTCCCCGTGACTGGGTCTTCTCAAGTCTTAGAATGCTTGAGCAGAAGCAGAAATTAACTCCACCTCACAAGCTGTAGGGTCCTTGTGCAGGCTTCCCCCCTTGACTTTAGAAATACCAAGTGCAAACCTTCAAGGTATAGTTAAAAACCTCTTATAGGCCCCAGTCATACAGGTTGGAAAATGCGGGGGGGAAGCGTGGCTGTTTGCCCCGGAGGAAAATAACGCACGGTTACGTGATCAGATGTCCCTTCGAGGACCCGTGGAGATCCCGTGGTTAGGGGGCAGGTGCCGATCACACGATGATCCCGCAGCGAGGCAAAGAAGTGGTGCGGTGCAATCACACCAGCAATTGCTAGGCGCCGCTTCCGTGGCAAACGGGATGGATTTTTTTAAAAACTGAAGTTTGTACATACGCATGACTGAGCAATTGTATCTGCACATCCAAAGGCGGGTGGTGGGCTTACCGGAGAGGGCGACAGATGCTTCCGGACCCCAACAGAGCTCCGAGGCATAGCCAATGGAGGGGGAGGTGGTGTCAGACCCACAGCAGGCAATGAAGTACACACTTGCAGGGAGGTTTTACTTTATTGAAGCCATGAAGTACTTAGAACAGATTCTCTGTTCAGAATAACGAGATTTGCATTTAAAGGTTAAAGCAGATTTGCATTTAAAGGTTAAAGCAGATTCATAATTACACTAGCCAATACATATGTTTCCCGCTCCCGCTCAGAAGGCTCATCGCGCGCCCAAACCCTGAGAAGCAATGGTTCTATACAGTTAAACAATTAGACTATTCCCACACTACATGTTCATTACAGACTAAGCAATAAGCCTCCTGCCACTCACCACCTGTGGCCTTGGACTGATAAGGTTCCATCAAAGCAATACTAGCGTACGTAGAAAGGAATGCAGCCTAGGAGAAGATGAGCGCATGAGAGTGAGGGTAGACATGCGCACACAAGCTGATTACATTCACCATGGCAATAGGGGGGTAGGGCATTCTGAATACACATAGGAAAGACACATTGGCAGCTTGCTGACATACTGCCTCCTCGAAAACACATTTACCACCCATCTCCCGGTCAGGGCGGGAGACCTCCCGGTTTCCCTGGGAACTCCCGGTGAAAGTTCCTGAGCATGTTAGGGGCCTGAATATCCCCTACTTCCACCCACTCGAGGTGCTGGGGTCCAAAGTCCTTCCATTCAATCAGATAAGACAATTTGCCATGTTTCAATTTAGAATCCAGGATTCTTGAAATCTCAAAATGGGTTTCTCCATCCACCAAGATAGGAGGAGGAGGAGGACGGTCCTCACGCCACTGACAAGACCCATTGTCCTTCTTCAGAAAGCTGAAATGAAACACAGAATGCAATGACCTCAAGTTCTTAGGTAGTTCAACATCTGCAGCCACCTCATTTATGACTTTGCGCACCTTGAACGGTCCAATATATTTCCAGCCCAGCTTTCGACTTGGACGCAGCAGTTTAATGTTTTTCGTAGACACATAGACAAAGTCTCCAGGCTGTAGAGCCCAACCCTCCACCCTTCCCCTATCGGCCTGTTTTTTGTAGGAAGCCTTGGCCGCCTCCAGAGTCTTGCACAGCAAGGGCCAAGCCTCTTGCAGAGCTGTGCACCACGAGCCAGCATCCCCAGTGCCCAAATCTCGTTTCCCCTCCAAAGAAGGCATGGGGGGACTGTCATAGCCATAGATGGCTTTGAATGGAGACATCCCAATGGATGTGTGACAGGTATTATTATAACAGTACTCTGCCAATGGCAACAAGTCACACCAATCATCCTGTTGGTAGTTAGTAAAACAACGGAGGTATTGTTCCAAAGATTGGTTAACCCGCTCCGTCTGACCGTCGGTCTCTGGGTGGTAGGCGCTGCTCAAACCCCTCTCCACCCTCACAATCTTTATTAGTTCCCTCCAAAACTTGGAAACAAATTGGGTCCCTCTGTCGGAGACCACCTTAGCAGGAAACATGTGGATTCGCACAATGTTAGATAGAAACGCTTTGGCCAGAGCTTTAGCCGTCGGCAACGACGGGAACGGGATGAAATGTGCTTGCTTAGAAAACATGTCAACCACCACCCAAATAACCGTTTTATTCTTGCTAGGCAGGAAGTCGGTGATGGTCCATGGAGATCACCTCCCATGTGCGATTGGGGGTGGGGAGAGGTTGCAAGAGTCCTGGTGGCTTCCCCCCCAGGGTTTACTCATTGTGCAAATTTGGCAGGTTTGTATAAACGCTAAGAGGTCTTTGTGCATTTGCGGCCACCAGAACTGCCGTTTCAACAATTGCAAGGATTTCACAAAACCCGAATGCCCTGCAAGTCTCGACCCATGTACAGAGAGCACCACTTCTTTCCGCAGGGTAGTCAGCACATACAGCTTACAGTCTTTGTACCAGCAGCCGTTTTCTCCCTGCCAGCAATCCTCCACCCCTTCCAGCCACGATTTTTCTTCCTTCGACAAACCCCCCTGGAAACGCTCCACCCAGGGGGATTGAGGAAGGGTAGGAGGGGGAGATGGGGAAGAGGCGGGGAGTTTTGCTGCTTGGCTACATGTAGTGACCGCTCCGCCCAGTTGGGTGGGTGTGAAAATCGAGTCCAAGATGACGTCTCATTGACTCGCATGTTGTGGGAGGCGTGACGACCCATCCGCCAGTGAGTTAGCTGAGCCCGGAAAATGGTGCAGGGTGAACGGAAACTTGGGGAAAAAATCAGCCCACCACAATTGCTTAGCATTAAGGCATCTGGGGTTTTTCAAAGTCTCAAGGTTTTTATGATCAGTCCACACTTCAAACGGCACCCTGGCCCCCTCCAGCCAGTGCCTCCAGGTCGACAACGCCAGTTTGATTGCCCCCGCCTCCTTCTCCCACATGGACCAATGTCTCTCATAGTCACTGAATTTCTTGGAAACATACGCTAACGCGTGGAGTAGCCCATCCTCCCCTTCCTGAAGTATTCCCCCCCATCGCTACGTCCGAAGCATCCGTTTGCACTATGAATTTCTTGTTCTCATCAGGGTGGGCTAACACCAGCTCCGAAGTGAACAAGGCTTTCAAGCGTTTGAACGCATCTTGGCACTTGCCCGACCAGGGGACGGGGGCACTGGGTTTTACGGCATCCGCCCCCTTTCCCTTTATTTTTAATAAGTCCATCAGGGGAAGGCAAATTTGGGCAGAATTTGGGAGAAATGAGCGGTAAAAATTGGTGAATCCTAAGAAACTTTGTAATTGTCTCCTTGTCCTCGGGGCCTCCTGCTCCAAAATATCCCGCACTTTCCCCGGGTCCATCTTGAGTCCCTTTTCCGAGATGCGATAGCCCAGAAATTCAATACGGGTTTTGTGGAACTCGCATTTGGAGAGTTTGGCAAACAGTTTGTGCTTGTGCAACGTGCTGAGGACCTCTCTTACCAACTTGATGTGGGAGGGGAGATCGGGGGAGTAGATAAGGATATCATCCAAGTAGACCAGCACCCCCTTAAACAAAGGTTTATGCAACACTTCATTGATTAAATTCATGAAGACCCCAGGGGCCCCTTGAAGGCCGAAGGGCATTACGAGGTACTCAAATTGTCCCAAAGGGGTATTGAAGGCGGTTTTCACCTCATCGCCTTCCTTAATACGTACCCGAAAGTAAGCGTCCCGTAGGTCCAGTTTGGAGAATATTTTCCCCTTTGCCGCCTCTGCGAGTAAGTCTTTAATCAAGGGCATTGGGTACGCATTGGTCGCTGACACAGCATTCAAACCCCTATAATCCGTGCACAGTCTCAAACCCCCGTCTTTCTTCTTTCGGAACAACATGGGAGCGGCAAAGGGGGAAGAGGCTGGGCGGATGAACCCTCTGGCTAGGTTCTTGTCTATGAACTTTCTTAGCTCGTCTTTCTCTGCCGGTCCCATGGCATAAATTTTCCCTTTGGGTAGTTTGACCCCCGGGATTAGTTCAATGCTGCAGTCAGAGTGTCTATGGGGGGGGATGAATTGCACCTTCCCCTCTTCCCACAGTATATAAGGGTCATGCCCATGTAGCCAGGGGGCCCCCAATACGAGGGGAAAGCCTGCTGTTGGGGTAACCACAAAAGTTCGGGCTTCCCAGTGATCCCCTGCCCCCATTCTCAATGGCACCATTTCGAATACGCACAGGTCTTTCATAGTAGACCCATCCATTTGGATACGCACGGGTCTTTCATAGTAGATCCATCCATTTGGGTAAAGATCAAGGGGTCTTTTAGCCATCTCACCCCAGCCTCCACCCCTGCCACTACTGATGGGCTAATCAAGTCTCTCCCACGCCCAGAGTCAATAAGCGCTTTTACGCGCACATGGGTGCCCTGGGTTTGGTTCATTAACGACACAGTCACGAAGAAAAGGGAGGGGGGTTCACTCACCACTTTCGGTGCCTCCATTGGAGGGTCCTGCCATTGCGCGCCTTCTACGGCAGGACCTGCTCGTTTCCTGCCGGCTCTTGCTCGGTTTCACTGGAGTCTCCATCCTCCTCTTCGGGTGATGCCTGGAGGGCTTTTGCAAACTTGGGCTTTGCTGTTGCCTTCTTCCCTGGGGTTGGTGCCCGAGTTTTGATCGCCTCCGGTTTCTCCTGTTGGGTCTTTTGGCCACAATCCGCAGCGAAGTGGCCCCGTTCCCCACACTTCAGGCACAGCCCTAGCCGCATTCGTTGGTCTCGGGTGGCGTCGGCTTGGCATGTTGGCTTTTGTTTTGGAGGAGGGTTAGTTGGCATTTTCCCTCCCCCCGCAGTTAGATCCAAGCGGAGGGTTTGCAGGCGATTTTCTGCACTCTCGGCTTCCTGGATCCATGCTAGTAGGGACACCGGATCCACCGATCTCAGCACCGTCTCGCGGATTTCGGGATTCAGGCCCACTTGGAACATTTCTGCTAGGATGTGTTCCGGCCAGTTCGGTAGTTTAGCAGCATGGAGTTTGAATTCCGCGGCATACTCCCGGACCGTCTTTCTCCCTTGTTTCAACATGCGCAAGTACGCTCGCGCTCTCGGGCCTGCATTTACATCTTCAAACTGGGTTTGAAGGGCCCACATGAAGGCATGCATGTCTCGAAGCGCGGGGCCTCTCACATTGTGCAGGCTCACGTACCAAGTGGCCACTGCTCCCCGCAGCCTGGTGGCAACTACATCAATCCGGCTGCTGTCATCAGGGAACAGGTGCCCCGACCGTTCGATGAATTTTCAGACCCTTACCATGAAGTAGGCCAGCTCGTCTGGGTTCCCATCAAACGTAGCCTCGATCAGGTCTTTGGGTCGCGGGTTCACTAGGAGTCTCGGCTCCTGGTCAGGTCCTTCCCGTGGTCGGGGTGCGGGTCTCGGCTCGGGCTCATCGGGCACTCCCGGTGGAGCTTGTTCCCCTTGTGCTGGCGGCTGCCAGTCGGGGGGTCTCTGGCTGTCGTCTCCCGCCTCGTCTGGTTGTCGCAAGCACTCCCACATTTTTTCGAAGGTTCGCATGACCATGTCGGGTAGAGTGGCCATCATTTCTTCCATGGTTTGTTGGAGCTGCCGGATGTTGCGGTCTGTGGCCTCAATTCTGCCCATCACCCTTTCCTCCAGAGGATTTTGGGTCTCTTTGCTCCGTCTCCGATCCATCACCCACGAGGGCCCCGACAGTTCATCGACGTCGACTCCCATGGCTTCCAAGCCGGAGTCTCCCCAGTCATTGTCGTAAAGACTCTCGTGCAGGCCAGCTCCCAGATGCGAGTAGCCGCCGCATCAAACTGGCCCCAGCTCAGATGGTCGCGGGCCCTAGGCCCAGGGCGATACGGTGCTCCTCGCGGCGTCAAGAACGCTTGACCCCATCTCAGGATGGCCCCACGGCCCGGGGTGTACAGCAGAGGAGCGGCCATCACCGGCACCGATGCCGAGGTTTCCGGGGGATCCTCCCCCTGGTCCGAGTCTCCGGTCTCGGACCCTGCTGGAGATTTCTCCGTGTCGAGTTTCCCCTCACTTCCGCTCATATCAAGGTGGATAGATGTGCCAGGATGAGGAAAGGTAGATTCTGAACAGAATGTCAGACCCACAGCAGGCAATGAAGTACACACTTGCAGGAAGGTTTTACTTTATTGAAGCCATGAAGTACTTAGAACAGATTCTCTGTTCAGAATAATGAGATGTGCGTTTGACAGATAGGTTAAAGCAGATTCATAATTACACTAGCCAATAGATACGTTTCCCGCTCCCGCTCAGAAGGCTCATCGCACGCCCAAACCCTGAGAAGCAACGGTTCTATACAGTTAAACAATTAGACTATTCCCACACTACATGTTCATTACAGACTAAGCAATAAGCCTCCTGCTGCTCACCACCTGTGGCCTTGGACTGATAAGGTTCCATAAAAGCAATACTAGCGTACATAGAAAGGAATGCAGCCTAGGAGAAGATGAGCGCATGAGAGTGAGGGTAGACATGCGCACACAAGCTGATTACATTCACCATGGCAATAGGGGGGTAGGGCATTCTGAATACACATAGGAAAGACACATTGGCAGCTTGCTGACAGGTGGGCCCCCTCGTCACAGCCGCTCTAACCACCTGCGTGACAGTGGTCATAGTGCCTGCAGTGGGAGAGGGGCCTCTTTGTGTGCATGCGCTGTTGGGCGCTTGTGCATATCCTGTGGAGACTTGGGGGGGGGAACCCTGTTCATGACTGGACATGGGCGGGCGCCGGATGCCACGGGATTCCACCAAAAATGCGATCAGGCGCCCGCCCTTGCCCCACGGTTTCCGGAAACTAGTACCTCAGAGGTACTAGTTTTTTACCCCGCATCTTCAGCGGGAAGCCTCGGGTTCACCACGGGAGCTCTACTCTTCCCAGATGTGGTGCTTTGATCGCGCCCGAAAAATCCACCTATCTTCCGTTTCTGTAGCGTGGCTAATGTTCCGTGTGACCACAGCCAGTGTCAATATCCTTTCCCCCTCTGATCTGGGGGGGGGAAACAGGGAAGTCCTGTAAATGAAGCCCAGACCCCTATGGTCAGGATAAAATCCTCCTTGTAGGAACTCCTATGAGGTTCTGGCCGATGGCAGGCCATTGTGCCTTTTCTTTGATTTAGGGTCCCCACGTGTCATTACCACTGGTGGAAGGAAATTTATTGGAGTGAGAGGCTCTCTAGGGTTTATTAGTTTATACCTGGACTAGGTACCCCTCCCAGCCGAAAAACAGAAATTCGGAGAGTGTGGGATCAAGATTATGTACCCACTCTCCTTTTAAATTGTGTGAGCGAGGCCATACGCCAGGATCGCACACACACTTTTGAAACCCCTAAAACCAGGGTCTTATCTCTTTTGCTCGGTGGCTCTTGGCCAAGATTGGTTTGTTGGTTTGTAATGCAAGGTGTTTTTTTCCTCAGTTCCAATAATCTGAAGTTAGGCAGTCATGCTGCGCTAAGAATCAAACATGGCTCAGTATCCCAGGCAACCCACGTCTGTGGTCCTTGCAGCCTTCCTAGAAACTATGAAGTAAAAGCAGGAGTGGCAACCGCCATTCCTTAGCTTCCCTGATGGAAGCACACACGTCTCTATCAGGCCCCCGATTTAGGAGAACACAAGAGATCCCCTTAATCCCTGTGAAGTAAAACTCAAAGAGAATGGTGCTAATCCCTGAGAGTACTGCCCAGAAAATAATGTCTCCCTTTGGGGATGCCAGTCTCCAGGCGAGACCTGGAGATCTCCTGGAATCATAGGAAATTTCCAGTCTACAGAGTCCAGGTCCTCTGTAGAAAATGAGTGTTTGCAGGGGGGGGGGAAAACTCTATAGCTTTTTACTCCACTGGAGTACCCATCCTTCTTCAGGCCTCATCCCAGATCTCTAGAAATCTCCCACCTGGACCTGGCAACTTTACTCAGAGCTCAGCAAAACCAACAAGTCCTAAAATCCAGAACCCACTTGGAGCAAGCCCAGGCTCTGCAAGCCCTCAGAAAGAACTTAAATTCAGTGGTTATAAATAACGCAGCTGTGTCACCAAACTTCCCAAAACAATCTGAATGCCAGATAAATGACAACATAAGAGGAAAATAAATAAATTGATAAGTATAATATGGAAGTATAATCAGAAATAGCCTTTCTATAATTACTGCCATGATTGAGAGAAATTGAGAAAATTTTGTACCTCTCTTTTCACTTTTTAAGATACAGAACCCTACGAATCCCAGTCTCTTTCCAACAGCTTTTGAGAGAGAACTGGGTCCCATTTGAGCCATATTTAAAACAGCCAAAAGATTGAAAATTTAAAACTTGCCTAATCAGGAAACTTTAGCAGCCCAAAAAGAAAATGGGAAATTATCTTTCCCTTCCCAAACCTAAAAAGGCAGGAATTACAACAGAAAAATCATAAGATATTTTTATTTTGAAAATAAAAAGGTAAAGGTTCCCTTGCTCGAAAGCCAGTCGAATCCGACTCTAGGGTTGCGGTGCTCATATCCGTTTCCAAGCCGAAGAGCCAGCGCTGTCTGAAGACGTTTCCGTGGTCATGTGCCCGGCATGACTAAACACCAAGGCGCACAGAATGCTGTTACCTTCCGACTGAAGTGGTACCTATTTATCTACTTGCAATTTCTTGCTTTCGAACTGCTAGGTTGGCAGGAACTGGAACTAGAGACGGGCGCTCACTCCATCAATCATGCAGCAACTCGGGTCTCGAACTTCTGAACTACCGACCTTCCACAGCCTGCAGTTCAGCATCTTAATCACTTGAGCCACTGCAGCTCCTAAACTTCATACTTTCTGTATGTCCCCATGCTGTAAGGATTCTAGTCCCCAGTTGGAGCCTGGAGACCCCCCAGAACTGCAATTCATCCCCAAGGCAACATTAATGCCAGACAGCAAACAATATTTAACAAATCTGAAATCTTAAACCTGAGTGCAAATGTAGAGCCTCCAGCTTCAGGAGCAGTGACTGATTAGCAAATCTCAGGTAGACTCTCTCTCTCCAGCTGCCTTTGGGAGAAACTCAGCCCAACTTCAACCTTATCTGAAGACGCTAAAAGAAGTTAAATTCTAAACCTCCTAACATGTAATGCTTATGTTCTCCTCCCTTTTCCTGAAAATTTTGCATAATCAAAGAGCTAGCAGCAGGAGATAAGACAGAAGGGTGCTGGTAATTAATTGGCCTTCACAGGCTGTTCCTTCTCCCTTTTGTTAAGGCTAATTTCCTTCTCGACCCTAGAGATATTGTAAACTATATATTAACTATGTAGGTTGTTGTATACTATACTTTAGATAAGCTGCTCAATTTTTTTCTGTTTAAGTGCAATTACTGAGATTTTGATATGTAATTTCTTTAAGCATTGTAAAGTTAATTATGTCATAGTTATCTAAGTATTTTCTTTATGTATTGGGAAGTGTTCTATTATATTACTATGCTTTTCACATCCTAGGTCCCTGTCACACGAGGGAAGAAAGGAACGGCCAAAGTTTGGCTTTTAAAAGCTGCACCTAAATAGGCACGCGGCGGCGAGATCATACAGATCCCGTGAGCTGCTGTGCATTTGCTCCCCGGCACGATCAGATGCCGGGGAGCCGGGGAGAAAGCCACGGGAGGCTGCTGAACTGCGCATGTCGGAGCATGCGCAGTTCGGCAAGGAGCTGAGGATGCGCCAGCGGAAGAACGCGCCGGCGATCCCACGGCCAGCGTTGCTGCGGCCTTTCTTTTTTGCTGCGGGTTATCGTCCAAAGGGCCGGATCGGGGAGGGGCACGCAACGCTTCCCAGATGTTGTGGTGGGATCGCACCCGTTTGCTCCGCCCCTGATCTGTCCCTCTCCCGGCCCAAATCCACTCGTGTGACCGGGGCCCTAGTAAATCAAACTGCACCTGTTATCGGTTACGTGCGTTATGTGTAAAGTTTAAAGTTGTATGTTATGTTCTAATAAAATAAATAAAATTCAAAAAGAAACTGGGCACATAGGTACACCGTCCAGTATATGTACGCTCTGACTGCAGTCCATTCCCACATCTAATCCGAGAAACCAGTGGACCTATGCATCTGGAGTTGTGTGCACATAAATCCCCCTCCCCATGTTATACAAGGGCACAGCAATGTCAGAAGCAAGTCAGACTTGTGTGCTGAAGGGAAAACCCCACCACATATACACGTGCATATTATATGGAGACTGACAGGACTGGCATAATATTGGGGAAGGCCTAATGTTAATCGATTGCACATGATGTTCATCCATTTGATGAGAAAGTGAAGGCCATGGATCAAACTCCAGAGCTGTGTAATTAAAAGGGAGTTGAAAGCATACTTGAGTTTCCTAATGTATGTTAGAAGGTTTTTAACAAATTTCTCAGTTTTCCGTCCAGTATATGTAAGACAGACAACCTCCAAGTGGGACCTGTAGAACTCCTGGAATTGCATCTGGTCTCCTCCAGAATATAGAGATCAGCTCCCCTGGAGGAAATGGCTGCTTTGGAAGGTGGACTCTGTGGTATCTTCACTGTGGTCTCTCTCCACTGAGGTACCTCCCCTGCCACAATCCCCCCCCCCGCTCCTGCTATCACAGACTGGCAAATCGCAGGGTTTCACCTAAGACTACCCACCCCTTGGCCCCCACCCTGTTCAACTTGTTTCTTTCTGACCTTCCCTCCTATTTATCTAAAACTGAGGGTCATGCCCCCAAACTACACTCAAAATCCGTACCTACTATATGCTTGCTGATGCTGCTGCTGTCTTATCACTTAGTAAAGTGGGATTAATGCGCTTTCTATCAGCTTTTATCTCATATTGCACCCAGAATTCCCTACTCATCAATTATGACAAGACTAAAAATTAATGTTCTCCAAATCATGGAAGCAGCATACTTGGAAAATCAATGGCAGAACCGTCACTCAAGTTAAATCCTTTAGGTATCTGGGCGTTCTTTTTCAAAACAACTTAAAATGGTCCATGCCTCGTGACCAAGCCCATCTCTTGGCTAAGAATAAGCCGTCAGCATTAACCCGCTTTCATTACCAAAAAGGTAATCAATTTGTTCCGGCTGCTTTACGGATTTTCCATACCCCCATTCTCCCTCAGTTACTTTATGGGATTCCTGTGTGGTTCCAATGCTTCAACCAAAGTGTCGAAAAAAATCAAAACGTCTTTTCTACGTCATATTTTAGGCATCCCCAACTCGGTGCGCTATTTCACCCTGTGTGCTGAATTGGGCCTTCACACAGTAGAATTTAGAGTTTGGAACACCACAATCAAATACTGGCTTCATCTCTATTTTCACTCTCCACCCAACAGTCTGATTTCCCTCTTACCCGCAGATCCTTTCATGCCCAAATGGTTTAGGTCACTTGGTATTGACTTAGACTCACTGACAAACTCCAACGAATCATATATATTTAAAATGATTAAAAGGAGAATATCAGATATTGAGTCTCAATTAATAATAGCTGGAGCAAAGGGCACCTGTTCACCTCGATTTCTGGGCCTTCCCCTTCCCCAAAACTGTATCCTTCAGTATTTTTCAAATTTAATAAATCCTTGCTAACACTGAGCCTTTATGTTGGCCAGGTTCAATATATTCTTCTCATTCGTGGTTTCTGGCAGGTACAAGGATATCCCTTACAAACAGGTGCAGCAAAGAACTTGATTCTATACAACATATTCTATTAGATTGCCTGTTGCTCACTCTCCACCGATGCCGCCTGATTAAACCACTTCTCCCAGCCCCCAATCTTATGTTAAATAAACGGATAGAACCTTTGTTAGCCAACAAATGCTCCTCAGTCACTGAACGGGTGGGAGATTCCTGGCCCTAGCAGCTAAAGAGATAGAAACCAAAAGGGGCTAAAAGTGCTAGATAGGGGAAGATTACGTGCCTACTCTTCTTAGTTAAGGTCCAACTGTACTTAGTTTCTGCTACGTCGCTTGTTTTGGAGAATTTCTGTAGACTGTTTTTTATTTTCCTCCTCAAATCTCACCCAGGTGTTTTGTTGTATCTTACCTTGTTATGCCAATAAAGGTTGGTTGGTTGTTTACCCACCCGGGCTCCTCAATGTTTGGTGCACTGGGAGAGAAAGACAGTGTACCTGGGTTTGGGTTTCTGTTCAATCACTCCAGCCTTGTGTCATCCGATCTTTGAACTAGGGTGCCAGCTCGGGGTTGGAAAAATATCTAGAGATTTTGGGGATGGAGCCTGGGGAGGGCGGGGTTTGGGGAGGGGAGGGGCTTCAGTGGAGTCTAATGTCATAGAGTCCACCTTCCAAAGTGGCCATTTTCTCCAGGTGAGCTGATCTTTGTTGCCCGGAGATCAGTTGTAATCCCAAGAGATCTCCCGCCGCCCCCTGGAGGTTGGCAACCCTGCTTTGAACTGAAGTGCCATGACTCCCCTTTGAACTGACCGAGTGAAATGTCAAACCCTAGGAGATGACCCTCATTGACCACCTGGTATTCAGAAGCGTTCTGCTTTTGAACATGGAGGTCATAGTAGCTAGTATCCACTGATGGATCTACCTTGCGTGAATGTCTAGTCCCTTGTTAAAGCCCCTAAGCAAGAGAACCAGCATGGTGTAGCAGTTAGGGTGTCGGACTAGGCTCTGGGAGAACATGGTTCGAATCACCACTTTTGCCATGGAGGCAAAAGTGGTTAATTATGTTCTGCGCAAAGACCTGGGAGAACGTCTAGCAGCTGCCCCTCAGAAAGGCAATGGAGGGCTTGGTGAACCAAGAAGAGCCCGGCTCCTATGAAATACCTTCACACATTCAGCCTTACGACCCTTGGTCAATATCCTCCCTTTGGTAGACATCCAGCTTTACAGTGGAACTGCTCTCCCGCGCAACGGCCGTTCCCCCCCAAGTAGCAGCCTTTTTCTTCATGAAATGTGGTGATGAGAAATGAAGACATTCAATATGTCCTTTGGCTGCCTTTGAAAGGCCGGAGGGGGGGGGAATGGACGAACAATTTCACAGTGTGGATTTTTACCTTTTGCAAGAATGGACTTTGAAGAATGGATCTGAGAAAACAAAATTGCTGTCTAAATGCGGAAGAAATCCCACATTGATAAAATTAAAAAATCCACCTGTATCACTAACTGATATGACAATTAAACACCAAATTAGCCTATTAGAGAACTATATGGATCAGCAAGAACTTCTCTGAACTCCAAGTGATCAGAAGTCAATTATAAAAACAAATAATTACATTTAAAAGACCATTTAAAGCTGAATCGTTGCTCTGGACTTGACCCTAAGCCCTCCTTTCGTGGACTGTATTTATTATTTAACCTTCAAAATGCTAATCTCAGCAACAAAGAAGCATTATTCATGTGTTCAGCAAGCAGAGAGAAGTAATGCTATCATTTATCCGTAAAATATAACACCAAGATTAAAAAATCACATGTTTTTATCTCTTAGGAGAAGGGCTTTCAACACAAAACCAATTCCACGAAGCTCGTCCCCTGCCAAATCAAACACTCGTATTAGCTGGGAAAAGTGTCCCCGCCAGGCCCCGGCTCCAAGAAAACCTTGCAAAAGTAGAAAACGCAATCCACTTGCCCTCCATTCCCCGAACCAAGGACCTTCAGCATTAGAAGACATAATGTTCCCAATGATCTTCAGCAACAAAAATGAAAAATAACAGTACCAAATCATGAGAATCGACTTTATGTGTTCCATCGGGAAGGGGGGGGAAACCTGAGCAGTGCTTTTATTTGCCACAAATATCGCTGCCCACTCACCTAGCTTGTGGAGATCCTCCTGGAGCTCTTCACAGACACCTTGGTTTTCACCAGCAGAAACTTATTAGCATATTAGGCCACACCCCTGACAGCACAGCATATTAGCATATTAGGCCACACCTCCCATGCCTTCCCTTGGCTTGCCCGGGCACCCTGCGGCTGTGGGGAGCCCGGGCAAGCCGACCCTTAGACAGGCCAGGAAAGGCACTGATCCTTCCAGGGCCCTCCCTGACCCACTTGCCTCGAGGTGGCCGGGGGGTTGCTCTCCAGGCCTTCCCTCTGTAGCCATGCACGCAGAGGTTTGGGCTGTAGTGGGCATGGCCAACTCAGAAGCCAGCCGGAACTCCGTTCCTGTGCGTTCCTGCCCAATAACAGCCCTGGTTTTCACCATCAGAGGCCGCAGTCACACGAAGCATTAGCCACGCTACAGAGATGGAAGATAGGCGGATTTTCCGGGCGTGATCACAGCGCCACATCTGGAAAGCGTAGAGCTCCCGTGGCTCACCCGAGGCTTCCCGCCGAAGATGCGGGGTAAAAAACTAGTACCTCTGAGGTACTAGTTTCCGGAAACTGCGGGGCAAGGGCGGGTGTCTGATCACGTTTCTGGTGGCATCCGGCGCCCACCCATGTCCCGTCGTGAAAAGGTTTTTTTTTCTCCAAGTCTCCACGGGATGCGCACAAGCACCCAATGGAGCATGCAAACACTTGGGTTAAAAAAAACCACAACCCCCACCGATCCGCTTCTTTGCCGCGCCGCAGGAGTGATGTATGATCGGCACCTCCCCCCCAACCACGGGACGTTGGTGGGACATTTGATCCCGCTGCCGTGCGGTAGTTCGCTCTGGGGCAAACAGCCACGCCTCCCCCCGCAATATCCGGCCCGTGTGACCGGGGCCTTGAATGACTTTGTGCCCATCTGCAAACCTGGCTGCAACACTGCTCACCCGAGTGCCAGATCATTTATAAACACATTAAATAGCACCGGCCTCCACCCTACCCTTGTGGGACCCCACCGCTTACTTCCCCCACTTTGAGAGAACAGCCAGTTCATTTCTACTCACGGCTTCCTGTCCTTTAACCAATTTAAGACCTGTCCTCTTCTCGCATGACTGCCAAGTTTACTCATGAGGCAGCAGAGATCGGTTTCCCCTATGAAAATGGCTGCTTTCGACAGTAGACTCTCCGGCATGATACCCCACTGAGGTCTCCCCCTCCCCAGACTCCGCCCTCCCCAGGCTCCACCTCCCCCCCAAATGTTCAGGGGTTTTCCAACCCTGAGCAGGCAGCACTAGGCTGGCCACATAGCTGATGTGTCCCCCCACGATAGGACTGCCAGCCTCCAGGTGGGGCCTGGGGATCTCCCGCCTTTACAACTGATCTCCGGCCAACAGAAAATGGCTGCTTTGGAGGGTGCACTCTCTGGCATTGTACCATGCTGAGCCCCCTCCCCTCCCTAAACCCCACCCTCTCCTGGATTCACTCCCAAAGTCTCCAGGTAGTTTCTAACCCAGACCTGGCAACCCTACCCCCTTGGTCCCTGCTTAAAGGGTAGCCCGAATAAAACGACAAACACTGCTGTCAACAGCAGGAGATTTCTGGCCAGTGTAAGGGTCTGAGGGGTGAAAAGGGAGACAAGGGCAGAAAAATGGCTGGAAAGGCCACAGAGTGGCTTGAAGGTCAGGATAAAGCCCTGGTTGCGGAAGAGAAGTCACACATTTGTCCAGTGTCCCACTCTGAGTTCTCTCATTTATGAACAAGAGAAATGGCGGCCCACTCTGGTGTGCACTGCCGTATGTATGCAGACACCTAAGTGTGGCTGTTGTGTTGCCTTCCATCTGCTGAGCACAGGGCAGGTACAGTGGACACAGCCAGGGCAGCAGGTCTTAGTGCCACAAACTCCCTGGAGTGCCACAAACTTCCACGGGCTGATGCCACACACAACAGGTTCAACTAAGCAGAGCTTTTCAGTCTTCTGAACACTCATTGCATGTTGACTCAGCTACCATGAAATCCCAATGCTTTATAAAGGTTTATGGAGCATGTGCTTGGATCACTGCCCTGCACAGATATGTCAAAACATACTGAACATTCCTCTGTGGCTGTGCATTGCAGAGGAAGACATGGCAGGCAAAATATCTTTCTGGAAAGCTTATCCACCATTACTGATATTCTAATAGAACGCCTCCTAATAAAGTTCCAAGCAATCCCAAAGCTTCCCGGAATACAGCTGGAATATGATTGAAGTCAAAATTCACCCATAAGTAGCCAGCATAGAACATCACCAGAGACTTCTTCTGAGAACTCCACAAATCCCTGAGTAGCCCCCCCTCCACCCCCAGTACCTTTGCACATGTATGCTTTCTCACCCACACAGATTAGTCAAAGACGCCAGTCTTTGCCAAGGCCAACAGATTAAAACAAATCTGGCATTTTTAGGCTAAACCATTTAGAAGACATGACAAGCCAGAAAACATTCAGCCCAGCACAGGGAAATGCTTAGAAGGTGAGATCATTTCAGTCTCCCCAAAGACTTCACTGATTTGCCTTGAAGTCAGAAATGGTTCAGCTTTGGCCATGTTTTAAAAAAATCACTATGTTTCGAAGTGGAGGTAGGTCTCAGGTGTTGGTGTAGAGGTATGAGTGCCTTCTATATTATGCACAACTCAGAGCAACAAA
>NW_015176001.1:96639-104281 GCF_001447785.1 Gekko japonicus
AGTTCTTTGGATACTGCTGTATTTTTGGGAATCAGATGACCTCCGAGTTTTATCTTCAAAATGGGTTGCAAGACTAAGGAAACCTAGAGCTATTAAAGAAAATTTAACTGATGATACAAATTGCAAAAGGCTTACCCTTTTGCACAAATATATTATTGGATTGCCCTCAATTCAAAATCAGGTTCCTGAAACTAGAGTTGATCTAACGATGTTCTGTCATGGAGTCCAAGAGAGTGTTTGGTTATCAGAAAGAACTGGACGTTCCCAACACTGTTAAGTGGAGTGTTCTGAGACATGGGTCCTTTCTGCACTGGTTTTTTCCTTTGTTTTCCCCACACGTCTGAGTTGACTTTTAAATTTCGTTCTGCATTTCCTCGCACTTTCACCTCACATGTCCTTTGGTTCTTCTTTTTGGTCCTGCATTCCTTTTTGACCGTTCAGTTGTCAGTTCGCTTTCCGTTCGCTGTATCTTGGCTCTTCCAAAAGTGGCTTTACCGCAGACTTTTTACTGGTTTTGCTTCAAAAGCGATGGTAATTCCTTGGATTTTGCAAACAACCCCCATTTCTCCACTCCTGTTTCCACCCCTTCTTTTTGGTCCACACAACCACCACCTTTGAGGTTTATTGTTCCTCCCACTCCGCAATTTCGGTCGAATCTGCATTTGCATTTTAAAATCAGTTTCATGCTGCTGTGACGCTGTCTTTCTCTATGCTTCTTTGAATGTTGTTTGGAGAAGATTCTTTTAAAGTAGTGCGGAGGTGCAATGACAGTGGAGCCACCACGAAAGGACGATAAACATATGCGGATGTGCAAAAGTATGCTAGCACTGTTGAGGTGTGAAAACAACACCAAATGTAGACAGCTTTTTTGAAGATGGAGTCAAAAGGCTGGGACACCGGTGGGAAAGACTAACGCAGATTCCGCCTTCCTCTGTCCTACTTCCCTCCCTGCTTCTGCTCCACCACTGTGAGGGTTCCCCGTCATTTCCACTAATTTTTTTTAAGTCCAGCGATAAGATAGATCGATCACTAATCTTTTGGTTTAGTTGTTACAGAAACCAGAGCCATTTGAGAGCTTGTTAAAAAGTGACGCTTTTCTCGCCCCTGCTTGTGCATTCTCTTGCGCTCTCCCTCCTCCCCACACACTAAAACCAGCACCAGGGGGAAAGGTGATCTCTGATGGTCTGAAGTGCAAAGGGGGTGTTAAATAGTGGGTTCCATTGATGAGCAGACCTCAAATCTAGTGATCAGCTCTACTTTATTAGTGATTTCAGCAAGAACAAGACTGAAAACCCCAGGGCAGCAGCCCTGTTAAACAGCATGCCATTGCCACACCCCAACACACCCCACTCCCAACAATAGGCTGTTTACATAACATTACTTCTTGATTGGTTATTTCCAGAGTCCTGGTGGGCTATTGTTCTTGGGCTCCAAGCTCAGCCTGTCTCAGGTAGAACAGTTCTGGAATGTTTCAGTCCCACTACATAACGGGGGGGGGGAGGTCTAGCACCGGAGGGGGGGGGGAAAATCGGGAAGCCAAGACCAGGGGCAATCTTAGCAAGGACAGCTGGCAACCTCTGGAAGTCCCTTGCTTTGAAGACCCCAACAGGTGGCTGTAAGTCAGATGCAACTTGACGGCACTTTCCATGACCTCCATGAAGTTCACTCGAGACCTTTGAGAGCCACCGGCCACCAGCCAGAGTAGAAGGCTCAGGGTAAATGGGCCAGCTTCATGTAGCAAAGGTGGATGCTGCCTGTGGAGTCCTACTGTTATTCTGCCCGGGTCATCTCAGCTGCAGCATTTCATGACATCCATCAATCAGGTGAGATTAATTTTCATCCCTCTGAAACTGACTGTTGTTCTTTGGATTTTTTTCAGTATGAGAAAATATGGGCAATCTCTGCCAATGTTCTCCGTATTACGGATCCACAAAGCGCCGTGTAATACCTTTTAAGGTATTTCATGGCTTTTGTTTTGGGATTTTACTGTGGACCTAGTGCACCTACCTACATCATTGGTACACTTATTACAGATGAAGCTTTTGAAATATGAACAATCCATAAACATCTCTGGATGGATGGCATTCCTCTTGGACCAAACCACAAAAATGTCTGGCTCTTTCCTCGTCCACGCAGTGTGAGACTCTCCCCTGACTGCTATCTGCTGGGTTTTTCTTCTTCTGAAAATGGAATCCACAACATTTCTGGAGCCATTGAACAGCAGATGTATCCTGGCCTTCACCTGAGTTTGACTCAAACTGGGAAAATGTTCAGAAAGATGACCAGTGGTGCCAAAGAAATAATTCCATTCCCCCAAAATACTCGTATGATTTCAGATTTTCCCCTTCCTTTCTCTTTCGGCCGTTTGCTTTACTCTGGACACGCAGATTAGAAAGACAAAAGCGTGTTTCTGGAGAGCTGTAAACTGCTCGGCAGAAAGCAACACTTTCCATGAATGGTTGTTGATCCTGGAATTCGCCCTCGCTCCACAGGATCGATTCAGGACAACAAGCATCGGCTGCTGGCTGCCCTCCACAGCTTTCCACAGATCGCTCGCCTGCTCCTCACTCGCCAGCCGAAGCAAACCCGGCTGACATGGAAAGAAATGTCATTCTATGCAACGAAACAATGCAAAGCTTTTGGAAAGTGTCACGTGGTGAACACCTCCATGCCAGAGCGCAGGCCCCTCGCCTGGGACGGCCAGGCTGCAGCCGGCACCCCCCCAAGGAGCTTTTGGGGCACAGAGACTGGAGTTTTTGCAAAGCCTGCAGCCTTCCGTGGCAGTGCTTCCGGTTCCCCCCAGGGCTGATGTCAGCGCTCAGACATGCTGCCGTTCCTCCCGCCCCCCAGCACTGGAGGGCAGCAACCTGGGATGGCAGCAGGCAGCCCTAGATTCACCTTGAGCTGTATCTTTTGCCAGGAGGGATATCCTTATCAGGGATTCCGTTGCAGAACACGTTTTCCTTGACCCAACGCGCCACACCCAAATCTCTCAAAGGGACCTACCAAAGCCCACTTTTCCAAATCAATACAAAATATCCATATATAGGGTTGCCAGGCCTTAGGTGGAGCCTAAGGCATTAGAAGACGAAGAGGAGGAGACTGGATTTATACCCCATGGCCCTTCACTACCCAAAGGTGTCTCAGAGCGGCTTACAAACTCCTGTCCCTTCCCCTCCCCACAACAGACACCCTGTGAGGTAGGTGGGGATGAGAGAGCCCTGAGAGAAACTGCTCTTTTGCAAGAACAGCTGTGCCAGAACTATGGCTTGCCCAAGTTCATCTAGCCAGGGGCAAGTGGAGGAGTTGGGGAATCAAACCTGGTTCTCCCAGATTAAAGTCCACGCACGACAACAAACTGGAAGAAGAAGAAGAGGAGGAGGAGGAGGAGGAGGAGGAGAAGGAGGAGGAGATTGGATTTATACCCCGCCCTTCACTACCCAAAGGTGTCTCAGAGCGGCTTACAAACTCCTGTCCCTTCCCCTCCCCACAACAGACACCCTGTGAGGTAGGTGGGGCTGAGAGAACTCTTGACAGAAACTGCTCTTTTTTAAGAACAGCTGTGCCAGAGCTACGGCTTGCCCAAGGTCATCCAGCCAGGTGCAAGTGGAGGAGTGGGGAATCAAACCCGGTTTTCCCAGATTAGAGTTCGCGCACTTAACCACTATACCAAACCACTACAAACAATGTTCAGACTACAGAGTCTCTGGAGGAAAAGGAGGGGAAACCCCACCCTCCCCTAGCTCCACCCCCACATCTCCAGGAATTTCGTAATCTGGGGTTGGCAACCCTATTTTATTGACAACATATCTATAACCCAGGACTCAACAAATCCCAGGCGCCAGGTTGCCACAGCACAGAGAAATTTCATTGTGGCACCTGGTATTTTTAGTAATGATTTTTAGTCTCTCAGCGATCCTCAGTTTGAAGTATGAATTTATCACTTCACATCCGAAATGTGTATGACATTATGCTGCATGATGTAAAAACAGATATGTGCAAAGCAATGTTCCCTCTAAGCTGTGGAGTCTTGTGAGCAAAAATTCTACTTTGTAAGCTACTGGCATTAAAGTTGTGAGTGAGCGGTTTGGCTACTGCATAATTAGTTTGCTCTGGAGCTGTCCTTCCTGAGCGAAGGCAAAAATGTGTGAGCTCACAAAGGAGAATTTTTTGCTCACAAGACTCCACAGCTTAGTGGGAACATTGGACACGTGTAGGGTGTCACGTTGCCAACCTCCAGGTGGGGATCTCCTAGAATTAAACTGATCTCCAGACAAGAGAGATCAACCCCCCCCCCAGGATAAAATGGCTGCTTTGGAGGGTGGACTCTATGTCCGAACATCCTGGTTGAGCTCCCCTTCCCCCCCGCAAAAAAAGAATCCTGCCCTTCCTTAGCTCCAACCCCAAATCTCCAGGAATTTTCCAACCTGGAGTGCGGAGAGGTGTTTCCAGATATCACACGTCTGATTACGCATCAATCAGGCTTTCAAAAATGCCATAGAGCCTTCTTGTGTATTCCTCCCTGGCCTGAACTAAATGCCCCCCCCTAGACATGGGCTCTTGGCTCCCAGGCCCTTTGGGCCTGCCGCTGCCTCATCTGTCTCCCCTTCTGCAGAGGAGCCTGCAGCCAGAATGCCATGTTGCCATTGGGTGCAGCTGCATCCCTCCAGCCTGGGAATGGGGGGCCACATCCAGCTGTGCAGCAAACACGAAATGCTACCCCCTCTCGTCTGCAGCTCCTCTTGCTGTGCTCAGTATGTCATTTGCACTGACATAGGAGCCAAAGGCTAGCTTCAGATGGCCCCGCCCTAGCCAGCGCTGCTGCAGGCCCCTCTGCCCCTCCCTCCCTCTGCCTCCTTTGAATCATAGAATGTGAGAGTTGGAAGGGACCTTGCAGGTCATCTAGTCCAACCCCCGGCACTCTGCAGGAGCATAGCTGAAAGATAGCCCTACAACATACCCGAAATATGGTTGTCCAGCCTCCGCTTGAAAGCGTCCAGCGAAGGAGCGTCCACCACCTCCCGAGGCAGTCTGTTCCACTGCTCAACCACTCTCACAGTTAGGAGGTTTCTCCTGATATTTAGCCGGTAATGACTCCCTTGTAATTTCCACCCATTAGATCTAGTCTTGCAATCCGGAGCAAGAGAGAATAGATCTGCTCCATCTTGTACGTGACAGCCCTTCAGATACTTGAAGACTGCAATCATGTCCCCTCTAAGCCTTCTCTTTCCCAGGCTAAACAGACCCAACTCTTTCAGCCTTTCCTCCTAAGCCTTCAGAGCCTGGTGTTGCCGGTTGGGCTTCCCACAAGTCTTGTTTTTTATCAAAGGGAGCCAGGGAGGCTACAGCAGGTGGACAGAGGCTATTTACCTCTTCGCTAGGATCGCCGAGTGTGGGTTGATAAATTCCTAGAGATCAGGGGGGCGGCGCATAGGCGTAATCTTCGTGGGGGCGGCGGGGCTTCAGCCCCCGCCGAAATTTTCAGGAAGGTGCTCAGCCTCCCCCGGGAGCCACCCTTGCTCCTAGCAAAGCAATGCCTCTGGCCCAGCCCCAGCCCCCCCCCCCCGGGAAATAGGAAAGTCTACACCCTGGGGTGAAGCCAGGGGAAGACAGGGTCTGGAGAGGGGTGAGACCTTAGTGGTGCAATGTGCTGTATCATCCGCCCTGCAAAGCAACCATTTCCTCCAGGGGGACTGACCTCTGTAGTCCAAAGAGCAGTTTAGATTTTGGAAGATCTCCAGTCTCCCGCCTGGAGGCTGGCAAGTGACTTTTATTGCTAGAAGCAGCCACAAGGAGCTCAATCTGTTCTGCAGGGCCTGCAAGACGGAGCTCTTCCACCAGGCGTTCGAGTAGGAGCCGCCGCCGCCACTATCCTACCACCGAGGTAGTATGTCATCGGCTGCCCTATGAAAGGGGGGCAGGTCAAGCCCTGGCAGAAGTTATAGACAGCATAGCAGGAGACCGCGCTACCGGGATAGCTGGCCACCAAAGTTAGGTGGTTGTTCCCATCTTGGTTGACTAATATAGCACTGTGTTATAGGATGGTTTTATCGTGGTTTTAAATGTGTATTTTATTGTATGTCCTATTGTATTTTATATTCCAGCTTTGCCACCTGTGAACCGCCCTGAGCCTTTGGGAGGGCGGGATAGAAATCAAATAAATAAATAATTAATAAATGCATCTAAACTGGGACCCTGGGTGCAGAGAGGAGACTGCCTCACCCTTCCACACTTACACAATTTCCACAGTTTGAACTATACAAGCTGGAGAGGGGAAGGATCAAGCAGCCATTCCTGTCTGCAGCCCCCCAAAGCTGGTTTTGGTAAAAGGGGAGCTGGGAGAAGCAAATGGTAGCCCTCTCCTGACACGCCTGGCTGACGTGGAATCACTGGCTCGCGAGCACAACGTTGGCATGTGAGAGGAGGTATACATGCACAGGCTCCAGGCGCATGAACTGCCCACCACACTAATTCCGGCTCCCCAATTAAATTGCCAACTTCCAGGTGGAGCCTGGAGATCTCCTGGAATTATGATCTCCTGGAATTATGATCTCCAGATGACAGAGATCAGTCCCCCTGGAGAAAAGGGCTGGTTTGGAGGGTGCTGTCTATGGCATTATGGTCCCTCACCTTCCACAACCTTGCCCTCCCCAGGTTCCACTTCCAAATTTCCGGGAATTTCCAAGAAAGGAAATACCTGGTTAGGAAATACCTGGAGATTTTGGGGGTGGAGCCTGGGGGAGCAGGATTTGGGGAGGGACCTCATCAGGGTACAATGCCAAAGAGTTCAAAACAGCCATCTTCTCCTGGGGAGCTGATTTCTGTTGTCTAAAGATGAATTCTAATACTGAGAGATCTCCAGGCCCCACGTGGAGGTGGCAACCCTATAGAAGAGCCACTGCAGGAGAGATTTAAAAAACAGCAACAACACCATCCCCTCTTATTCTTCTTCAACAATTTAAATTACCCCTCTGAAGCTGCAGTTAATTTCGTGGAGGGAAGCTGGCAGGTACAATGTCAGATTACCGAATGTGAAAGTGGAATGGCAGCAATAAATGTTACCACTAGATGGAGCTCTGACACATAGCTGACGGCAGGTAGACCCACCCAAATCCTCATCCCCCCCCATCTTTACACTAACTTTTTGTGCTGAAATTTTGCTTTAATTGAAAGGCAGACTCTCGTAGGAATTTCAAAGACAATATATTTTTTCATGCTTTAATTTTATTTTAAAGTAGACTTGAAAAAACAAACTTATCTTCCGATTTGTTTAAATCCCGTTGACCCTCCTAAGAGGGCCCAGGCCCACTTGCCAACTGAGAATGCCCAGCTGAGCTTATCGTCTGGATGAACTCCGAAACAACAAAGGCAAGAAGACATCAAGGCAAGAAGACATCAAGAAGCAATTACGGAGCAGAGGGAAAGATACAAATGCTTCTTCCAAAACACTAAAAGAGAACTCTTTAGAATACAGCCATTATTAACATGTCAATAACTAGGCCACAGTCTACATTTTCAAAGCTCCCCACTAGTTCAATTTTTTCCTCATTTTGTGCCTGTGAAGCACAACAGTATCCCTAGTGCTGCCAACCTCCAGGTGGGGCCTGGAGACCTCCCAGAATTACAACTGATATCCAGGTTA
>NW_015176001.1:104409-108896 GCF_001447785.1 Gekko japonicus
CTTCCGATCCACTTTGTTCAACCATTTTAGTTCCTTGTTTAAATCCCGTTGACCCTCCTAAGAGGGCCCAGGCCCACTTGCCAACTGAGAATGCCCAGCTGAGCTGAGGGTCTGGATGAACTCCGAAACAACAAAGGCAAGAAGACATCAAGGCAAGAAGACATCAAGAAGCAATTACGGAGCAGAGGGAAAGATACAAATGCTTCTTCCAAAACACTAAAAGAGAACTCTTTAGAATACAGCCATTATTAACATGTCAATAACTAGGCCACAGTCTACATTTTCAAAGCTCCCCACTAGTTCAATTTTTTCCTCATTTTGTGCCTGTGAAGCACAACAGTATCCCTAGTGCTGCCAACCTCCAGGTGGGGCCTGGAGACCTCCCAGAATTACAACTGATATCCAGACTACAGATATGAGTTCCTGGCTGCTTGGGAGGGTGGTCCTCATGACATTATGCTCTGTTGAGGCCCCTCCCCAAGCCCTGCCCTCCCCAGGTTGTGTCCCCAAATATCCAGGAGTTTCCAAACTTGGAGTTGGCAACTCTACTTCTTTCTGTACTCATTTCCAATATGTAAATCAAGCCTCTCCAAGAATCTTCCATGCGGTTTTCATGGTGAATCGCCTGGTATCTCGGAGAATCTGCCTATGGGCATGAGGAGATCAGCGACAAGTTTTAGTCCTTCCACACCAGAGAGCGGCTGCTTGATAGATGAATAAGACTTTGTTATGATAGCAAAAAGATTCTGCAAGGCAATATCTTCGGCTGATCTGGCCATTGGTTCCCTTCCTCAACCGCGACGACCTGGCCAGGGTCTGACATACCTGAGGAACCGCCTTTGCCCATACATACCCCAGAGAGCACTACGGTCGGGGTCACAACATTGATTAATTGATGCCAGGCTTGCTGTTACTAGGGCCAGGGTGTTTTCGGTGGTGGCTCCACACTGGTGGAATGAGCTCCCAGAAGAGATCAGGGCCCTGTGGGCCCTTGTACAGTTCCGCAGGGCCTGCAAGACAGAGCTCTTCCACCAGGCTTTCAACTAGGAGCCGCCCCGCCACTACCACCAACTATTATTACTAGTAACATCTATGGTAGAAGGCTGGAGATCAAGCCACAGCGTTGTGGGAGGCCGGAATACCACTGAATCAGGATTTTAGAATTACATTCTACAGCACGCCACCTTTAATTTACTGAAGAAATGACCACCATTGAGAGCACTAAATTGTTAAATTGTTACCTTTTTACTGTATGATTGTTTTAACTTGTTTTTAAGTGTTTTATGCTGATTTGGCGCATGGTGCCGATAAATGTGAGCCACTCTGAGCCCGTCTGCGGGGAGGGCGGGATATAAATGTAACAAATAAATAAAGATCCACATTTTGTCTCATTACAGCCAGGTTTGCCGAATGACTGGACTTCAGGGGTTCTTTTTCCAGTCGGTAGTTCTTGAACCTGAAGTTAGGCATTTCCCTGTGTAGTTGTGATAAGGGTTCACGATGCAAAGAAGACACGACACAAACAGCTTCTGCAGAAAGCTGACTGAATGAATCTTTCTCTCACTTTCCAGCCGTATTTATTGAAAATCTCCTCACTCCATCCCCCCCTTTCTCCCTTACATAAGGGAAAGTTACAAGCATTCAAGCATCCTTTTAGAATGTGTTTTCTAACCGTTCAGTCTCCCTATCTCTCCCGTCCCTCTGCCAAGGCCAAATGACTGCGTCATTAGGCAGTCACCAGACTCCAACTAGTACGTACATACTTTTTAGTTCCCAGTCTCCAGCCAGGAGAACAGTGAATTCCTATCTGGGCCTGCCACGCAGATATTGTTTCACTGCTCCCACATCCCTGCTTCGGCTTTAAGACAATGTTCTCCTCCTTCACAGCCCGTTTAGTCATCAGCGGTAGGTTCTCTTCCACCTGCCGCACCGCAGCTTCTAAGTCCCAGGCCTCCCTGACTCCTTTCAGTTGGTGGTTCTCTATAGCATTCTTCCCAGTTCTCTTACCCCGTTTGCCTGAGCTTCACAAAGTGCTTGAAGACAGCTGATCTCATTTTTCAACTTCGAATTGCCTGGGTTTAGTTTTTCATCGTTTGACTGCAAAAGCTGATAAAAGCCATCTTCTACAGTTTCTTCATCAAGAGATAAGCTCTGGTCTCCTTTTCCAAGAGGGTCAATGTTGGTAACAGTCACATTCCCTGAGCCGCCGTGGCAAAGGAGTTTGAAGATCAGAGAAGTCACTGGGAAAAAAAGAGTCAAATGTGCTGCTGGGAACCCTGGCCAAGGGAGCCTCTTCCACAGCAGGCCGTGTTCCCTCTGAGCTGAGCTAGCATAGGTTTTTAGCCTCCAGCTCACACATTTTTGTCTTAGCTCAGGAAGGATGGCTCCAGAGCAAACTGATTTATGCAGAAGCCAAATCACTCGCTCACAACTTTAATGCCAGTAGCTCACAAAGTTGAATTTCTACTCACAAGACTTCATCACTTAGAGGGAGCATTGACAACAGGTGGCTGGTGTGTGCCACTCCACTCACCCACAGCAAGGAGCCTGTATCCGTTGGGTCTGAGAAAAATGATTTCTGACCTTCCAAGCTCAATCCTATCGCCTTAGGGGATAAGGAGTCATTGCCCAGCATTACAGAGCACCTGATGGACTCCTCAGGGTTGGCCTTACAGCTACTGTCCCCATAGCCATCCACCCCAGCTTCACGCTGGCTCTGGCTCTGCACAAACTTTATGAAGGAAAAGGGGTCGACCTCCTCGACAGCTCCATCAGCAGTGGCCGTGCCCACCCAGGGCCCCTCAGAGGTGGCGGAGAAACAGCCATGAGCAGCCATGGCAGACCGGCAAGGAACCCCCAACCCGACTTCATCCTACCAGCCCTCCTGCCCACACACACACCACTCCATTTAGGATATTTTCAAATAAAATGTACCTTTATTGGAGACAAGTTCGCCTAGCTTTCAATCTATCGATTTTATCACCTGGCAAGGAGAGTTAGTGAACTAGACAGGATCCTACCTAACAGGGCTGGATTGAGGGACATGGAGGGGGTGGTGGGCGGAAGGGGATGCTTTGCACCAGCTGGCTACTCAACCATACCCGTACAACAACTGGAACAAGCAGTACAAGTCATCAAAACCATAAGAAATAATCCAACTTTATGAGATTACCATTGAACCTACATTAACACAACACTCATTTACAATTGACAGGACACACTCATTAACACATGGAGTTGGCTTACACTGACTCAGACCTGTGGTCCATCAAGATCAGTATTGTCTACTCAGACTGGTCGTGGCTCTCCAGGGTGTCAAGCAGAGGTCTTTCACATCACCTGCGTCACATCCTACTGCCAGATAGTTTCAACTGGAGATGTCGGGGATCGAACCTGCCAAGCAGATGCCCTGCCACTGAGCCACAGCTCCTCCCCAAGTCTGTGGTCACATGAGCAGTTCACGTCGATATTGGCAGGGTACCTCTGTGAATGTAAACATCAACATCTGCCTTCCATGCCCCAGTTGTCAGCACCCGGGTCCAGCGTGTCCTGGAAGTGGATTTTGCCAACACCGGGGAAAGTCCAATCTTTATGTATGCTAGTGCTTCCACCCTGGATTCCCAGATGTCTGAACCCCCTGTTGTGAAGTCAAGCCATTGGAGAAGTCTGAACCTTCCATTTCTGCCTCCATTGTTTTTTTAATTTTTTGATCAGGTGTGCGCATAGGAGTATAATTGTCCCTGGCGTTGTCAATCACTGTGACCAAGTAGTCATTCTGGATCGGGAGTCCCTGGGGGAGTTGTTTTCAAGCAACCAAACCCCCCAAAACCCTTCTCTCCTGTTTCTGTGTCAGTTGCTGCTTGAGAGCATCCCATAATTGACACAAGGGTAAATACACTGATGTCAATGAGACTACTCTCATGTAAATATGCACTTTAGGCCCCCCCCCATATATTCCAAGGAAGAGAGATGAAGGGAAGGAGGCTGAGAGAGGTCGGAGTACTTGGCAGAGGGATTGTGGAGCTGTCAAAAAGGATACAACACCACTCAACAGTAAATATACATACAAATACAGTTGTTAAGTTCGACTTATACTTGTGTACATGTAATTACGTTAGTCCAAAACATATTACAATGAAAAATAACTGCAGACTCTTGTCGGAAACAAGGGAGAGACAAAAATATCCAGTGTAACTTTCCAGATGTGTGTGTATAGATCACGAGGTCCCGGATGTATCATGTCCCTCGTTGTATCTTGAAAGACACTTCTCTCCACAAGTGAAAAACTGTTAAGCTTCTCCAAATCAGTTGATTCTAATGGGAAGCCACTAGAAGTTTTTACAAAGTGGGCATGTAGCTTTTTTTTTTTTTAATTTATTCTAAGGAATTCAATGGAAATGATGACAAAACACATTTCCAGAATTACAACAGTGATACTGGTATCTAACCCAGTCACTTTTCAGTTCCACCCTCTTCCTTTTAATAAT